>NW_003163324.1:220636-249392 GCF_000004985.1 Naegleria gruberi | reverse complement strand
GGTAGGGTAGGATTTGCTTCACAAGTTAGTGCCATCAATGGTGGAAAGAGCAAGACCTTGAACAAGTTGATTCAAAAATTGGAAAAGGGACAACAAGCTGTTGGTATTGGTAGCACTGCTGCTGAACAATTCAAGAATGTCAAGTCATCTATTGAACAATTATCCAAGATGAAATCCTCAGATTTGAAGAAACTCTTGACCTATGACAATACTCAAGCAGGTTTGGGTAAATTGAATGGTGCTTTGGCTGGTGCTCAAGATTTGGTCACTAAAATTAATGATTTCACCAATGGTAGAAGTAAGACTTTGGTTTCACTTGTTGAAAAGTTGCAAAAGGGTCAAAAAGTCACTGCTGTCACATCAAGCATTTTAGAAGGAGCTAAGGGTGTTAAGGGAAGTCTTGAACAATTGAAGAATCTCAAGAAGGAAGATTTGAAAAAGGTTTTGGATGCTGAACATCTCCAAGGAGTTTTGAACAATGTTGCAGGTGCTTTCTCCAAGGGTGAAAACATTGTCTCTCAATTGAATGAAATTACCAATGGAAAGAATAAGAATCTTGCCAAGTTATTGGAATCTTTAAGAAAGGGTCAAATGATCACCAATACTGCTTCATCAGGAGTAGAAACTTATAAGAATGCTAAGAATTCAATTGAAGAATTGAAGAAACTTAGAGGAAAGAATTTGAAAGAAATTTTGAAATCTGATGAATTGAAAGAAGTTATCCAATCATGGAAAGGAACAGTCAGCCAAGGAAAGGATTTCGTTTCTCAAGTTAAGGAATTGAAAAATGAATTAAAGAAGAAGAAACAAGAAGTCCCAGCTGCTATTGATGAAGTTCCATCTGCAGTCGAAGAGCCAACTAATGAAGAACATCCAATTGATGGTACTCAAGAAGAACCAGATCACTCAACTGAATCTCCAGAACCAATTATTATGAATAATGAAGAGCCAGTTGAAGGTGAAATTGATCCAGCCACTGCTATGGGATAAATAAAGTTTCTCTTTCAGCTTGTTTCAACAAACTAATAATATTTCACAAACGGCGCCAAAATTTTCATTCTTCCAAATTCTAGAAGTTAAAAATTTAAAAAATGCCTCCACGCAAAAAATCAACAACCACAACAGGAACCAAGCGGAAAGCATCATCGGCTTCTAGTAGTAAAAGTAAAAAGAAAAAGGAAGATAGTGACGATGAATCAACAACACCACAATTAGAGGATGAAACAAAAGTAGTCACAACAGAAAACCAAAAATTTGTTGACATGTATTTGAAGATAGAGACCAATGAAGCAAAGAAAAATACTATTGTCTTTATTCAAAGAAAAAAAAGGGATGCCAAAGCAGATGATCCTGAATCGCAATTTACTTATGACGTTCATGGTCATGATGCATGGTTTATTGATAGACACTTTTGTAAAACAGGATACTTTAAACTTTTTACACACAAAGGTGTTATTGATCGTACTAATCCTTATAAAACAGAAGATGGTAAAAAATATAATGGGCTTCCTTTCATTACATTGAAGCAGTCACACTTCCATCAATATGTCAGAGGTTTATTATTGAATCACGGAAAGAGAGTGGAAATTTGGAGTGAAGATAAATATGAATGTTTAAAATCTGCTTCTCCAGGTAATTTACAAGAATTCGAGGAGCTTCTGGAAAATGATTCTCAAACAGGTGTGGTGTGTGCCATCTATATCAAGAAGGAATTAAATGAGAGAAAGATAGGCCTGGCATTCGCTGATACTACACTTAGAACTATTGGATTCTGTTCATTCACCGATAGTGATCAGTTGGCAAACTTGGATTCTACTCTTTCTCAAATTGAAACAAAGGAAGCTCTCGTATTTTATCAAAAGAATGATCCTGACTCTGAAAGACTTAAGGACGTTCTCAGAAGAAGTAACATTCTAGAAACTGAACGTAAAAAATCAGATTTTGTAAAGAAAAGTACTTTGGAGGCTGACATTTGTAGATTAACTGGTGAAGAAAGAGTTATGAATTTAGAATTTAATGAAGAACATGTTGCAAATTCTACTCAGGCCCTTTTAGATTATTTAGAATTATTGGATGATATTAATAATTATTCACACTACAAAACAAAATCCCAACAAATATCCTTATTCATGAAGTTAGATAGTACTTGTGTCTCTTCATTGAACATCTTACCACCACCAAACGATAGATCCAAGAATACTTCTCTGTTTGGTTTATTAAACCAATGTGTAACTAGACCTGGAGCGAGATTATTGAGAGAATGGATTAGACAACCTCTAACAAGTCATTCAGAAATCGAGAAAAGATTAGACATGGTTCAAATATTCGCTGAAGAAAACGAATTAAGAGAAGAAATCAAGGAGCTTCTTAAAAAGGTTCCTGATCTTGATAAGATTTTAATCAGGGTTGTAAAGCAGAGAGTTACTATAGAAGATATTGTAAAATTATATATTTGTGTACAGCAAGTTCCTGCCGTGAAAGAAGTTATGAACAGAGTCAGGAATGAAAAATCATTTGTAAAAGACAACTTGTATATGGACTTGATGGTGCATTTAGATTCTAATTATGCTGATCTACAAAGTTTTTTGCAAATGGTCATCAGTATTATAGATATGGAGGCAACCGAGAAACATGAATACAGAATTAATTGTAAAATTGATGCAGAACTAGAAAAATTGATGAATGATCTCAATGAAATTATTTCACAATGTGATGAAGAATGTAAATCAGTTGAAAATGATTTGAATGTTAATGAGTTGTTTTTAGAAATGACAAAAAAGAGTGTTTGTTTCAAAGTTAAAAAGGCACAGGCAAATGCTTTGACCGGTGCAACAAATTATACTTTAATAGGTCCACAGTCTAAATCAGATGTCAAGTTTACTAATGATACATTGAAGGAACTAGCCAAATCATATATTGACATTCTTGAGCAATATGAAAGCAAATCTCAAGAGACTCTCCAAAAAATAAGAGAAGTTGTAACAACTTTTGCACCTGCATTTACACAACTCAGAGAAACCTTGGCAAGTATTGATATTTTCATCTCTTTTGCATCTGTTTCTGTAAATGCTGCCATTCCATACACTAGACCTATCATAAGACCAATAGATTATGAAGAAGAAGAAATTATTCTTTACGATTGTAGACATCCTGTTGTAGAGATTCAGGATTCTGTAGACTTTAAGGAGAATACATGCATCTTAGATCGCTCACAACATCAATTACATTTAATAACTGGTCCAAACATGGGAGGTAAATCTACATTTATCAGACAAGTGGCAATCAATGTGATTATGGCTCAAATTGGTTGTTTTATCCCTGCAAGAGAGGGTAGTATCGTCACTGTAAGAGATGCAATTCTTTCCAGAGTTGGTGCATCAGATTCTACTCAAAGAGGCATTAGTACATTCATGGCTGAAATGTTAGAAACTGCTGCACTCCTGTCAACAGCTACTTCTAAATCTCTTATTATTGTAGATGAGTTGGGAAGAGGAACATCGGTAGGTATTGATAGAAAATCTCTTTCTTTATTTACCTTTTTAATATATTATTGAAATAGACTTATGACGGTTTTGGTCTTGCTTATGCAATCATTGAACACCTAATGGACAGCACAAATGCTTTCACTTTGTTTGCAACTCACTTCCACGAATTGAGAGCTTTAATTGAGAAGTTCCCAGCAATTTGTAATGAAAGAATGGATTCAAAGTAAGTACTATTTTGAATATTGGCCATTAATGTTTGATAGGATTATTGACAATAGGCTTGTCATGTTATATCAAATAGTAACAGATAACGAAGAAGCCATTACAGAAAACAGTAATAGCTTTGGTATTGAAGTTGCTAAACTTGCTGATTTCCCGATTGATGTGATAAGAGTGGCCGAAAGCAAAGCTGAAGAGATCAAACAATTGATGAATACAACGCAATTACAAATATTGGAGCCATCAACGAAAGAAGTTGCTGACAGCCAAAGACGCGCCAAAATTCATTCTGCTCTTTCTAAATTTTACAACTTTAACTTTTCGGACAGAACATTGCAAGAGATTAAGACATTTCTTCTTGACAACTTTAATGAATCTTTTCATTAGTGCTCTAATGTTTGTAGTCAATTATTTTAACTCCCATCAAATGATATCTTATATCTCATAAAAACAACTACATAAAAAAAAGCATGAATCAGTCTGTTCTAGCGATGAAGAAAGGTCCCAGAAGTGAGGTTGGAAAGGGTGCTAGGTCACTAATTGAGTCCTCTGCCTCAACATCATTAACAGCAATTGAGCAAGAGAAGAAGTCAGCTTTCAATTCAGTCTTTACAACACTAACTGATGCTTTAATTTCCCTTCAAGACAGAAGACAAACGAAAGGGTGGAAATCATTTCTATTGGATGCTGTTCTCAATGTTTACCTCATTTATTGTTCCATACTTATTCCAACAATAGGAAACTATAATTGGGGAGAATACGGTGCATGGATATTTGAAATTTTGAACTATCCTATCACATTAGCAGTTTTCAGATTGCCATATATTGCTGCAGTAGTGATTATGTTTGCTAGTTTGGTTCTAAATGTACTTTTTTTTGGTTATTATTTCATGTTTGCAAGGAAGGCAATTGAAAATGCCAGCCCATCAACAGAAAAGATTAGGCCAGTTATCATTGTGTGGGCTAAAGTAGTGCTCTACACTAGTATGTTCGCCTCATTTGTAATATCTAGTTTTGCAGACTGTAGTGACAACTTGATGGTTGACCATGCACAAGTATTCAGAACACTCACAAGATACAGTACAGAGAAGTGTTACGGAACGATGAACATTATTTTTTTGGTATTCGGCTTGTTGAATATGTTGGTAATCTGTGGTATCACTTCATTCAGTGTCTTGACATCCAATGAATGCAATCCATTGAGTTCAATTTTATTCACTGCCGATAGCACTTTCTATAAGGTACCACTCATTGTTTCAAACACTATTCAATTGGTAATCCCTTACTTTATTCCATCTAGTTTAATGTATGTTAGAGCTGCTTTCCATTTGGTGTTTTCCGCACTTTATGTTCCCATCTTATTTATTGAGACACCATTCTTTAGCAGAGTAAACAACTCAATCTTTGCAGGTATTGCATTTGCTAGAGTTGGATCCAGCTTGGGTGCAATTATCAGTTCCTCTGTCAATACAACATCAGCTTGGGATTTGGGACTAGGAATGAGTGGTGTTTGTCTAGCACTTATTTTGATTTGCTTTGTTATTGGCTTTGTTATAATGGAAATTTATACAAGAGTAATTTGCCATACTGTCAGAAGTAATTTCTATGCCAGAATGAACAACGACGAACATGCTCATCATGATGAAATGGATGCCATGGAGAAGGAAGCTGTTTCATTGATGCAATACTTTGAGTCCAATAATGATCTAAGAAAATTGACCATGTTCCTTAGATTTGCCTTCAAATCAAAGAGAAAGGCAGATGAATATGATGATATTACTTTAGCAATTTCATTTACAAAAGGAATTTCAGCAAATAAGATGTTTGTCAATCCACCATTATTAATGTTATGTTCAATGATCTATTCATACTATTGCCAAGGTCAACCAAATAATACCACTTACGCAAACATACTATTGACAAGAGGATTGAAACAAAGACCAAATATTATTACTAGATTGAAATTAAGACAGAGATTAAAGGACCTTGACTCTGCCAATACCAAAGACTCTGAGTCAATAGTAAAAGCAGAACACAAGAATATCATTGAAAAACTTGAAAAACAACAAAAGAGGCTATATGCTTTACACAAACAATTTTGGAAAGAATTGATTGCTCAAAATACAGATCTCATCAAGATTGAAACCATCAATAGATGTATTGCTGAACTTACCGAAAAAAGTAATGAAATATTTGTCAACCTTCTCAGTACTAGTTCAGGAAAGAATGACAAGAATCTCTTGAGAATGTATGGCAAATTCTTGGAAGAACTTTGTTTCAACAAGGATCAGGCAGAAGAGCTCTTTGCAGAGGCATCAATTATTGAGGAGGATGAAGGTAGACGCAAAGCTAAAATTGCTCGTAAACTAGACAATGCTGGTATCAGAGCTTCCAAAAACAAAATTGTTCCTTTACCTAATAATATGTCTGTAACTGGTTCTAGAAGTTCAATCTCAATGAGCCATGATCAGTTCCAGAGAGACTTGGGAGCTGAGGAAACTCTTGAAGATATTGAAAATATGTTAGGAACTGCCATCGATGATGTGAAAAAGAAGAATTCAATGATTAACATCGCCCTTTCCAATCCAACCTCTAACCTTATATTGAAAGTATTCTATGTCATATTAATTGTAATTGGATTAGGTTTGTTGGTTTCAAGTATCGTCTTGGAAACACAACTTGTTGGAAATACTATTGCTTATGTTCCTCTGGTTGATACTGTTTGCTTACCAGCCGTAGCAGTTTTGAATGGATTGAACAAGTTGAGAATGAGACAAATGTATTTTGCAAGAGATGATCCTGGTGCAGCTGTTGACATAACAAAAACTACAAACTTTTGGCTAGAATCAAGACAAATTCTCGCCAACATGAGATCAACAGTACTCCAAGAAGACCTAACAAAGCAAATTTACACAGAGTTTTCCAAACCTGCCCACCATTTGATCTATCCAAAGCTACAGGAAAATACTACTCTCTTTATTGTTCCTACTGTTGTAAATTCATCTATTATTGATATCACGAATGCAGAACTTGAAAATTTTGATAGACAATGGGAAAAAAAGAATTATTTACTTACTGAAACTAGTACATTCTCATTCATGTTTTTATGGCTCAATGGATTGACTGCATCCACTGCTTACCAGACTTTCTGTAGTACTCTCATTACTAGTGTGGGTACTGCATCAGTTGGAAGTCAAGATCTGTTCTTGAAATACTTTGCTGTAGCCATAGCAACATATTTTTCATTGTGTGTTCTATTTTTCATATTTTCCTTTATTAGGTTGGGATTATTGGAGAGGGCTATCAGAATGTATTCAAAAGTCATTCCAAAAGATATTTCTGGTAAGGTATTCCATGACTTGTCAAAGAAAGTTGATGATGACGGCTTGGGAAGTTTGCCCTCCAAATTTTCCAATCCAAAGTACATTGTTTCTGCCTCTTCCATAATATTGACAGTTATTTGCTGTATAGCTTTAGTGGTTGCTTTCCTAGATTTGAAGAATCAAGCAAACACCATTCTTCAAAATATGTATAGCATCAGAGATGGAATTAGCTTAATGAGCACATTGCAACTTATGGAATTTTCTATTAGAGAAACATTCCTCTACACCACCTTCTCCAAGTACAATATGTCCATAACACCCTCACATTTACTAAGCCAAGATGAAGTTGTAGGAATTTCAAAATTGGTGGATAACTTATATCCCTCATTTTACAGTAGCTGGAACAGTTTATTCTATGGTGATACATCACAAGGTGTTGATCCATTAGTTGGAGTCTACCCTGAAGTAGATGCTATATTGAAGGGAACTAATTGTTCAGAATCTGTTTTAACAAATGTTACTTCATGTGTGGATTATGTTGGTTTGTCTGCTGATGTATCAGCTCACATGGTTAATATGAAAAGGTTTAACGATTACCTAAAGATCTATACAGAGCCAGTATCATTTTCCAATTTGGTCACTCTTACAAGAAAAACTCAGAGTATTACATTGTATCTTGTTCAAATTTGTGAACTTATCATTGCAAATACTGTTTATGATTTGACCTTAATATTAATTTATACAGTATTTGCTGCTGTATCTACAATTATACTTGCCTACTTGATTCACAATACAGTTCTTAATTATGAAAGTAATCAAAAGCAATTAAGAATGATGTTGAACTACATTCCAGAAGATCAAATTGAATCCTCACATGAACTCAAATCATTTGTCCTTAATCACCAATTACCAAACGCTGTCAATAGATTCTCAAAGAAGAAGGTTACGGATGATTCAACTTCAAAGTTGACTGGTATTCTCGACTCGGCTGTTGATGGTGTTTGTCTCTGTAAGCAATCAAACGATGACTTTAGTCTCGAGTATATCAATCCATCTGCTCAGAGAATGTTTGGTGTTCAAGCAAATGAAGTTGCTGGTGCATCTCTATATTCTTTGTTTGATGCAAGCGAGGGAAAGAAAGTTGCCAAATCAGTCGATTTCCTCCTTAGTACAAACTCTGCTGCTCAAAAAGGAGAAACTATTGAAGTTGAGTGTATGAGAAAGAATGGGTCGTCCTTCTCATCCAAGCTCAATATTTTTGTTACATCATTCAATGGAAAGCCAGTTATTTCCTGTTTCATTAAGGATATTACCCCTGAAAAGAAGCAAAATGCCCTTCTTGCTGAAGAAAAGAAGAAATCTGAAGCCTTATTAAGAAATATTATGCCTGGTATGTTTATATTAATTATTTTATTTATAATTTAACATTTTTAGATGCTGTTGCTGCGAGGTTAAAAACAGGTGAAACATTTATTGCTGAAAAGTTTAATGATGTTTCAGTATTTTTCTCTGATATGGTTGGATTTACAAGAATTTCAAGTAACATGCAAGCCAATGAATTAGTTTTGATGCTGAATGCAATTGTGAATGAATTTGATGCATTAACTGACAAGTATCACTTGGAGAAGGTCAAAACAATTGGTGATGCATACTTTTGTGTTGGTGGTATTCACGGAAATTCTCAATCAGATCACCCTGAAAGAATGCTTCGGTTCAGTATTGACACTCTCACTGTTATTCGTAATTACAATAAGGGACTCTTTGCAAACTGTATGAATGTCAATGATATTGAAAGCACTCCTCAAATTAATATCAGAATTGGTGTCAATACAGGACCTGTTATTGCAGGTGTAATTGGTACTAAAAAGTTTGCCTATGATTTCTGGGGTGATACTATTAATACAGCCTCGAGAATGGAATCAAATTCAAAACCAGGTCGTATCCAATTATCAAGACCTTCCTATGAAAGAGTACACGATTTGGGTCTAGAATTTGAAGAACGAAACTTGGATGTGAAAGGAAAGGGTATGTGTTCAACCTACCTTTTGAAAGATCATCACCACGAAAGAGGTCTCTTATCTAAAGAGGATCTAATGGAAATTGTTAGAGAAAATGTATTGAGAAATGAGGGTGGATTTGAAGATGACCAAAACTCTGAAGGAGGAGCCGTTTCAGATGAAGAAGGAGATTTGGAAGTTGAAGAAACCTCACCAAGAAAAGATGAATAAATTAATCACATAAATTAAGTTTAAATTAATGAATTAACTTTTGTAAATGATCTTAGGTGACAAATATTGTTATCAAAGTGTGATATCTTCATCAATAAAGGCAAATGTATCATGCAAATAATTGCTAATACAATAAAATTAAAATAAAAATTTAAAATAGCTTTAAAAAAAATGAATGGTTTTTACGGTGATGGAGAGGGCTCTTCACAAAACGTAATCACCTACCAATTCCAAGAGGATGGAGATGATGACTATCCAGAGAATGAACCTTCACAATCAAACCAATTTGTTACTTCCAATTTTATTGGGGAAGATGATGATGAATATGATGAAGGTTTGAATGATGACCAAAGCGATTCATCAGAAGATTCTAGTAGTAACGGAAATAATAATTTTGAATATGTAGAGGAATTAAATACTCAACAAAGTAGTCAATTCCAACCAACAACACAATCTCAACTTTATTCCCAAGATTTCCTAAATACTCAACAAAGTACTCAACCAAGTACCTTCTCTCAACATTCATTACAATCAAGTTCGGGTATTAAATCAAGTACTAGCTCTTCCTCTCTTACTAAAAAGAAGAAAAAGAAAGAAACTCATGATTTGACCTCATTTATTGACAAGTATGCTACTCCTCTTAATTTTGATGAAGAGGATGAAGAAGTTTTAGAAAAGAAGCTTCCGGAACATGCTTGCAAGTATTGTACAATTCATGATCCTGCTTGTGTTGTTAAATGTAATATTTGCCAAAAGTGGTTTTGCAATGGTAGAGGTGGTTCAAATGGTTCTCACATTGTTCATCACTTGGTAAAATCAAAACACAAGGAAGTTAGCTTACATCCTGAATCTAACTTGGGAGATACTGTTCTTGAATGTTATAATTGTGGATGTAGAAATGTCTTCTTGTTGGGTTTTATTCCTGCAAAGAATGATTCTGTAGTTGTTCTTTTGTGCAGAGAACCTTGCTTGCATGATAATAGCTTGAAAGGAATGGATTGGGATGTTGATTCATGGTTACCATTAATTCAAGATCGTCAATTATTACCTTGGCTTGTCAAAGAACCTGATGAAGAAAAGAACAGAGGAAGAAAGGTTACCACCCAACAAATTAACAAATTGGAAGAATTGTGGAAAAGCAATACTGATGCTTCAATTGATGATTTGGAAAAACCAGGTATTGATGATGATCCTCTTCCTGTTCAATTCTTCTACGAAGATGCATACCATTATCAATCTGTTTTTAGCCCTCTCATTCAATTGGAGGCCCAATATGACAAGAGAATGAAAGAATCCCAAACTAAGGATAATATTGCAGTCCACTGGGAAACTACAAGTAGTCACAGATTATTGGCTTACTTTTATTTCACTCGTGATGATAATGAATTACGTCTTGTTCCTGGTGATGAACTCAGACTTCGTTACATAAGAGATGGTTCTAATTGGGAAGGCATTGGTCATGTTATCAAATTCAATCAAGAAGAAGAAGTTGTTTTGGAATTGAAAAAGAAGACTGCTCCAATTAATTTTAACACTGGTTTTAGTGTTGATTTTGTTTGGAAACCAACATCTTTTGAAAGAATGCAAAATGCAATGAGAACTTTTGCTATTGATGAAAATTGTATTAGCAGCTATCTTTATCACAAAATGCTTGGACATCCAAATCAATCTACAAAGGAAGTTGTTCTCAAGGTTAATTTACCAAAGAAATATTCTGCTCCTGGACTTCCAGAACTCAATCATTTCCAAATTCAAGCTGTTAAGAATGCCTTGCAAAGACCACTTTCCCTCATTCAAGGTCCACCTGGTACAGGTAAAACAGTTACCAGTGCTTCTATTGTCTATCACCTAGTTGACAAGCACAAACATAGAGTTCTTGTTTGTGCACCTTCTAATGTTGCTGTAGATCAATTAGCTGAAAAGATCCATGCTACAGGTTTGAAGGTTGTAAGATTGTGTGCCAGAAGCAGAGAAGCTGTTAATTCTCCTGTTGATTTCCTTACATTGCACTATCAATTACGTCTCTATAAGACTAAGGAAAAGGAAGAATATCAAAGACTCCAACAAAAGAAGGAAGATGATGGAGAATTATCTGTTGCTGAAGAGAAACGTTTAAAGATATTGAAGAGATCCACTGAAAGAGATATTTTGAAGGCAGCTGATGTAATTTGTTGCACTTGTGTTGGTGCAGGTGATGTCAGATTGAGAGAATTCAAATTTAAATATGTCCTCATTGACGAATCTACACAAGCTACTGAACCAGAATGTTTAATTCCTATCGTTAAGGGTGCCAAACAAGTTGTTCTCGTTGGTGACCACTGTCAATTGGGTCCAGTTATTATGTGTAAAAAGGCAGCTCGTGCTGGCTTGTCAAGATCATTATTTGAACGTCTTGTCATGTTGGGTATTAGACCAATGCGTCTCCAAGTTCAATACAGAATGCATCCATGTTTGTCAGAATTCCCATCTAATACTTTCTATGAAGGTACTCTTCAAAATGGTGTAAAGAAGGAAGACAGATTAATTCACCTTGACTTCCCATGGCCTCATCCAGATGCTCCAATGTTCTTCTACAATTCTGTTAGTCAAGAAGAATACAGTGCTAGTGGTACTTCATTCTTGAATAGAACTGAAGCTGAAATTGTAGAAAAGATTGTTACTAAGATGCTAAAGGCTGGTGTTAGACCTCAACAACTCGGTGTTGTCACTCCTTATGAAGGTCAAAGAGCTTTCTGTGTTAGTCATATGCAAAGAGCTGGTACTGCTGATGCTGATCTTTACAAGGAAATTGAAGTTGCCAGTGTTGACTCTTTCCAAGGTAGAGAAAAGGATTTCATTATCTTGTCTTGTGTCAGATCTAACGATCACCAAGGTATTGGTTTCTTGAATGATCCAAGACGTTTGAATGTTGCTCTCACTCGTGCTAGATGTGGACTTATTATTATTGGTAATGCTAAGGTATTATCTAAGCAACCATTGTGGAATTTATTATTGCACCACTTTAAGAATGATAATTACATGCAAAAGAACTTTATTGTTGAAGGTGCTTTGTCTCACTTGAAGATTAGTAATGTCAAGTTGCAAAAACCAAAGAAGTTCACCAACCACAGATATGGCATTGGTTATGGTTTGACTTCCTCTATTCCATTGCTTGACCCTGCTTCTTCAATGGCCTCTATGCAAATGGCTTCTGCTATGAATCCTCTCATTCCTGTTACATCCTATGTAAGTAATTTTGATATTGAATTTTGTAAATCTAACACCTTATTTTAGGCTGGAGCAGCTAATGTTGGTCAACAAATTTATCCATTATTCCCAAGTGGATACAATCCATCTATGAACCCTCCTGCTGCCTCTTTCACTACCCAAGATGAAAGATTGCTTACTCAACAATCACAAGAATCTGATAGATATCACTAAAGAGAAAATCTCAATCATCATTCAAGTTTCTCATTTGTGTGATAATTTTTGATTCTGTAAGAAGATACCATTCTTCGAAATGCTTTAATTTCAAAATCTAAAATGATTGAAAAATTAATGCTTTGTTTTTGGGCTCATGTTAAAAGACGTTACTAAATTGAACCACAACATGATAAAATTACTCAATCAATTTTATTACAATAAACTAAGGCTCCAACTGGCCTCTCTATTCAATGGATTCTCAAATCAATTATCTAATCAATTAAAAAACTTCAATTAAAAAAAATGAAAACTTCAAAAAGAACTCTCAAGCTTACACAAAACATTTTAAAACAAGAAAACCATCAAAAATCTACAAGACAATTCCTGCTGCCATCATCATCACTATTTAATTCTCTTCAAAAATGTTCATATAGTACCAAAATTGATTACGGATTGTATGTTGTTACAGATTCCGACATTTCAGAAAAGATGGGAAAACGTTCTTTGGAAGAAACTGTTGAGCAATCCATTGAGGGAGGATCATCAATTATCCAATATCGTGAAAAGAGATATCCACAACAATTAACAACAAGACAAATGTTGGAACAAGCTAAAAGTTTGCAAAAAATTTGTAGAAGACATGGAGTTCCATTCTTGATTGATGATCGTGTTGATTTGGCTGTTGCTATTGATGCTGATGGTGTTCATGTTGGACAAAAGGATTTACCTCCTCAATATGTTAGAAAACTGATTGGTAATTCAAAGATTTTGGGTCTGACAGTTGGCACTTTTGACCAAGTTGATGAAGCTCTTTCACACAATGTTAGAGCTGATTATTTGGGTACAAATGCAATATTCCCAACCCTTACAAAGAAAGATGCTGGTCAAGCAGTTGGTTTGGATGGTCTCAAAGAATTAGTTTCATATGTCAGACATACCACAAGAAATGGAAAACATGTTGGACTTGTTGCTATAGGAGGTATTGGAAAGGAAAATATTTCTCAAGTAATGGAATGTGGTGTGGACGGTGTGGCTGTTGTTTCAAGTGTAGTTGGAGCTGAAAGTGCTCTTCAAGCATCCAGAGAATTGAGAAGTACTATTAATTATTATCAAATGAATCAATCAAATGATAAGGCAAGAGTTAGAGAAGAAATGGTACAAGCCCTTTTGGATATCAAAAAGACAAGACCACTCATTCACAATCTCACCAATAATGTTGTTACAACTCAAACAGCCAATTCTTTATTAGCAATTGGTGCTTCACCTGTAATGTCTCAATATCATGAGGAAATTAGTGATATGGTTGGAATAGCAAGTGGTGTTCTTATTAACATTGGAACTTTGGATGAATATTCAATTAAGGCTATGCATTTGGCTGCTAAACGTGCAAATGAATTGGGTAAACCAGTCATTCTCGATCCTGTTGGATATGGAGCTACAAAGGCAAGAGAAGCAACTGTTTTGGAACTTTTATTGAATCATAAAATCACCATATTGAAAGGAAATTATGGTGAGATTGGAAGAATTCATGGAAATGCTGGATTTGCCAAGTTGAAGGGTGTTGATTCTGAATCCAATTCATCAAATCTCCCAGAGATGGATAAGGTTGTCTCGGAATTAGCTCAAAAGTTTGGCTGTGTTGTTTGTATGACAGGACCAGTTGATGTAATCTCTGACGGTTCTGATATTATTCACGTTTACCACAATGAGCCTAACTTGCAACATTTAACAGGTGTTGGATGTATGACAGGAGCCATCCAAGCAGCATTTGCATCAGTATGTTCCAATCCACTTATTGCAGCATCAGCTGGCTGTTCCTATGTAGCTTTGAGTGGAGAGTTAGCAATGTCAAGAATGAATTTGAAAGATGGTGAATTGCCTCCACTCGGAGATTTCAGATCTGAACTATTTAATTCATTCAGTACCTTAACACCAACCAATTATCGTCAATATTTAAATTTTGTCTATCAAAAATCAGAATAAATTATTTCTAATCTCTACAATGTAAATTATGATGTCTAACAGATCTGAAATATGTGAAATATTTGAGACATCTTGGACAAATTAAAACTCTATCTATTCTCCTTTTCGTGTATGGAGAAAGATTTCTTCCCGTCCTTTGCGTGAATGAATACGCTCTTTTTGAAAAGCTGTAAATGTTTGGATCTGCTCCCATTTTCTTCAGTAAGCATTGGTTCTTTGGAATAGAGTAATGTGAAACAGTGTTCCCGTATTCATCTAAATCATCAACTCCACATCCAAATGCTGCCAATAATATAAAAAGACCTGAGTGTTTGATTCCAGCAAGTGCTACTTGATGAAGAAGAGTTTGTTTGTGAGAATTAACTCTTTTTGGGTTCACATAGCCCTTCTGGAGTAGGTTAAAGTATTGGCGATTAATGCCCTCAGCCTTCAAACTATTAGCTCCGTGCCATGACATGGCAAAATTCAAGTCTTCCACCTCCAAAAAATCAATTCCTCCCATAAATTTCACCAATGCATAAAGTACTGTGAAATGTTTGTGTTCAAAACAAGCATGCTTCAATATTTTTCTAGTTTCATTCTCATCCAATGACCTCATATCTGTCACAAGCTCTTCCACAAGATCATAGCGGGATTCAATGCAGAAATGGTTTGTAAACAGGTTCTGTAGTGGATAAAAATTGAGAATATCTGGCTGCAACAATAGTTCTGAAATATTTGGACACAATTTCTTCAAATGATGATATTGAACGGAGGTATTAAGAACATCGTGATGGGAAAATAAATTATGAAGAATATTTTGCTTGCAATTATCGACAAGCTTATAGTTATTCACTAATTTTTCATTGAATCCTTTCCATTCCCTAACCACTCGTTGAAAAAGGACTTCATCAAGCCGAACAATATGACCAAGTAATAATCGAACATTTTCATCGTCCAAATCCCAATAAGTAATTTGATTCAATAATAATGGATGACTGCTTAAATATCTCAGAATGTAGTGATGAGTACTGAGACCAGTTTGATATTTTAGAATCTTATCTTGGAATAGGTTTTTTCCAAATATTTTCATTGTGAGCTCCAAATAGTGGTTAGTCATATCTCCTTTTGCACTAATGCTCTCGAGTGGACTGAGTACATTCCTCATATTGTGATTGAAAAGCATTGGTATCTCATCACGAATAAAGCACTCACTCTTTTCATATAATTTCACCATGTTTTCTAAGAGGTATATAATATTTTCTTCTTTTAAACACTTAAAAGATGTTGCTAATGTTGTGTTGTAGTTAATTATCATGCCTCTGTATAGAGTATCTGGTTGTTTTCTTATAATATATTTCATACTTTCAATAAAGTTCAAATGGATTGCTATTGTTAAAATATTGAACTCCATACATTGGAATTTCAGAATCCATTCATTTTCGGTAAGTAATTGAAGTAATTCCTCATCAGTTGAAAATATTTCTTCTAAATTGTAATAATCATTGCTGCTTAGTTGAAAATAGTTCTCTCTCGTGTTAAATTGTAATTCTGTATTTTTCTTGAATGATTGAATTTCAACGAGCTTTAATCTAAGTCTTCCCAAGTTAGATGTATAAAATGTCAAAGAATCCAATAATTTAATCGAAATTGAGGTATGCATCTTAGATAATTCATCAAAATAGCTCAATAATTCCAATTGAATTATACTTTTTTGATTTAACTTGTTATCAACCCCGCTTGAACGGCTAGCACAAGATATTATTTGAATTTCCTTTAAATTTCCCAACAGGGATATCATAATTTCAATAATTTCAACAAAATTGGCTGGATCATTCTCCTCTGGAAATGAAATCCTAAATACCTCTATCGAAGGAAACAATGCACAAACGCTCTTTATCAATTTTAAATCCAACATAAAGTCTTCAAATAAATTCATCACTGTAACACTTTGAAAAGTACCACAACTAATTTGTATATTCGTAAGATATTTGGATAATACATTGATCATCCTTCCTTTCCAAACATCAATGCCTTCACTACGATTGATCGATCCTTCTCTCCCCCGTAATGAAAAATACTCTGCAAAATATTGATCCAAATAAAACTCTTCAAATTGAAAAAAGTACAATTTTTGAATAATTTCCTTCCATGTACCCGATACTCTTCCTAGCAAAATTACATTTCCGACTTTCAAATAAGATAAAATATGAGAGAGAATATATTCATCATTGAGAATAATGTGTTGCAGCAATTGCGACATTTTTTTTTCTTAATTTTTTCAATATTTATGCAATTTCAAAAAACGATAATTATCATTCTTAAAATCAGTAAATTCCTTAACAGAAATATTAATATACCGTATATTTCATTGTATGGTTGCATCTTCATTGTAAACAACAGAGACAACCGGCAATTAGGAATAAAATATGGAAATATTCATTCTTTTGGACGTGCTTACAAAAAGCGGCAAGTGCGTGGATTTATTCGCTCACTGTGTTGCGTTCTACAGAATGTGAATCTTTTGCCAACGATGACCTTATTCAATTACACACAATTTTTTCTAGAATGAGAATCTCTCCATACGGCACAATGAATAAGAATGGTAGGCAGTGGAGCCTTGTTTTTCCAATTTGCTATTCATATGGACCAATTAAATATATTATTATTTAACTGTAGAGACAGGAAAGACTAAAGATTCACATATCTCTTGAAGACAACAATATGGTCGTAATGTTAACGAGGTGGTTTTGAAATGCAACAGTGTGAAAGTAACAAACTGAAACGTAATGTTGTTTGCAAAAGATAATTGTCATCATTTAATGATGTCATCTTATAATTATTATGATTCAAATGAATATAATTATTGTGTTGATGAGTTGCAGACAAGCCTCAGTCTTGCCATTTTTGAAATGTTGCGAAGGGAGAAGAAAAATTAATACAAAAAACTTCAAACAAAAAAAAAATGCAAAGAACAAGCAGTGGATCCCTACTCAGTGAAGAAATTGACAATCAACAACATCCTGCAGAAGACATTGCTGAAGAACATTACGAAGAAAATGTAGACCCTGAATTTGCTCAAAAACATCCATTGCAACAATCATGGACTTTATGGTATCATAATCCACCACAATTTATTCAAGTATACACCTTCGAATATGTTGAAGATTTCTGGAGTGTTTTCAACCATATTAAACCTCCTACTCATCTTGAAACTGGTAGCGCTTACTACATCTTGAAAGATGGTATCAGGCCTGAATGGGAAGACCCAAAGAATATCCACGGAGGAGAGTGGATGTTCCCATTCTTGAGAAAGAAGTGCAATGTTAACGATTGGTGGATGAATTTAGCTATGGCTCTCATTGGTGAATTCTTTGATGATGGTGAAATTATCACTGGAGGTTGTGTTGCTGTTCGTAAATCACAATTTAGATTGAACATTTGGGTTGGTGATAAGTCTAATGACGAGGCTATTGTACGTATTGGACAACAATTTAAAGAGTCTCTCAACCATGGTTCTATCACTGGTAACACAAAGCAGGGTGATCTTTCAATCTTGACTTCACATGCTGACCAATTTACCTTTGATTTTAAGACCTTTGAAGATCAATTACAAGGAAAGAAGAATGTCCTTCATTGCATTAGAATTGATTAGATTTTGTTCAATTAATGTTGTTTAATATTTTGTTAGAATAAGAAATTTATTTATTTCAAACAACATTCTATTTAGATAACAACAATATGTGTTTAGACCCTCTATTGTTTACTCCATATTATTTAATACGAGTAATTTAATTAATAGTAGCAAATAGTATTTTCCATCCTTCTCCATTCCCTTTTATCTTTTCAATTTGTAAAACAAATCCCTTTCCATAAATTTACGATAATAAGAACTCAATTTTGCCTTTAACCCTCATATAATCATCTTGTGTCTTCTTGGAAACTTTCAAATAAGCTCAACATGTTGTGATCATGATTATTATCCATAGTATATTCTTGAAAATTCAACTCATTTAGCAATTGATATGTTTATTCATCACTATTACCGTTGTCATCATTTCTCAACTTGCACTTGTTTTATTGAATCGATAGAAAAAAATGTCTTCCGATAATAATAACAACATTTCATGTTCTGACTCTTGTGATTGCCATCATCAAAATAGTGGAGGTAACTCGGAGGAAGTACAATCTTCCAATCATCCAGCTACAACAACCGAATGTTGCTCCGGTAATAATCATTGTGATAATTCAACTACAACAACAAAACCTAAAAAGAATCAACCACCAAAGAAACCTTCCAAGGAAGAAAGAGAAGCTGCTAAACAACAAGCTGTAAAGGGACAACCAGCAATCAAAGGAAGAAGAGGAGTTCCTGTTGACAAACAAACATTTATTCAAAGTAATCACAAACAATTTAAAATTAATTTAAATGAAAAAATTGCAAAGGGAGATACAGTTTTAGTTTGTTTTAGTGGTGGAATGAATTCAACATCACTTGCTAATTTATTACATAATTGCGTTTCACCAAATCCTAATTGGAAATTGCATTTCAAATGGGAATATTTATTTGTTGATGTTACTGGAGCTTTAGGATTAAATTCTGAAGAAAGAGAGTCTGTTCGTCAACAAGTTAGAGATTTTTGTACAAATTTAGATGAAAGTAATAATATTATTCATATTAGATCAATTGAAGATATGTTATTTGATGGTGATGAACAAAGAATGAAGGATTTCATTTTCAGACAATTCAATACTATGAGTGTTCATGAAGATTTGATTAGTCAAATGGTCAAGACATGCATTTACAAATTTGCAGTTGAAAAGAACTTTAAGCAAGTATTGACAGGTGAAAGTGCTAATCATATGGCTATTAATGTTTTGAGTGAAATTTCAAAGGGAAGAGGATATATTGTTCCTTTACAAATTGTTCTCGAAGACAAGACTATGAATAATGTACCATCATTTAACCCAGAAACTGATCCAGTGATAACATATATCAGACCTGTTCGTAGCTTTTTATCTAACGAATTGGCCATGTACAATCACTGGACTGGTATTAAGAAGTATGTCTTTGTTAAGAATCTCACAACCAAAGCAGGAGCAAGACAAAGTACAATCAATAGACTTGTTGAAGATTTCATTTCAATGTTACAAAAGGATTTCCCATCGACTGTTCATGCAATTTTGAGAACTATTGAAAAACTGAAGGTTCCAGATCAAAATAAGATTAGATGCTCAATGTGTGGATCTTTCCTTTCAAAGGAAGACTTGAAGGATGCTAAATCAACCTCCGAAGACTTGTCGCTTTCAACATGTTGTTGTTTTGGTTGCAAGAGAATGTTAACTTATTCGAATTCTCAAAATACTCAATCAATAGGAAAGGTTGCCATTACAGACTTGACCAGTGAAGTTTTTATTGATGATTCATTCCCATCATATATTCAAAATTCTTATCAATTAACACGTAAGGAAATGAAGGAACAAATTGCTGAATTCTTACTCGAGGATACTGAATAAACCTTAAATACCATTCCTATTTAGAGTATCCACACAATTAAACCAATATGAAAAGTAATCTTTAAAGTTTGGAAGTTTTGAGAAGGATATTGCTCCCTTAATTGCTTCTGATCCTTCTGTAGTGAACTTGATCTTGTATCGAGAGTAATTAGAGTTGAATCTTGTTTTGACTTCTTTTTGGAAATCCATGAATTGCTTTTGATCTTCAATAACTTCCCCAGAGAGAATGATGTTTTCAGAGAGCTTGAATCTAATTTCGTTTGGATATTGGCCAAGTATTTGGTCAATCATGGAAACTAGTTTACATTTATCGAAGGAGTCCTCTGTATGAACATCTGAAAAAATTAATGGTACAATTTCAAACCCTGCCATCACCCTTGGAAATTCAAAATACAGTGATTCAATAGTGTCAATATCATTTTCAATTATTGTATGGACGCTCAAACAAACTTGATTAATATCTATCACAAGACAAGTTCTCACATCATAATGTATCGATAATAAGTAACATCTAGGGAGTATGCATATAGCTGGAACATTGTTTTTAAACTGGATTATTGTCGATTAATAGAAAAGGATTGAATCCATAATAGTAAACTTACAAGCGTATCCTTAATCTTCTCTTCATTGATTTTGTAATTTTTCATCAATATTGGTGATAAACTGAGAACTATCGGATGTCTCTGAGGTGTTTTCTTCAATTGGGATAACAAAAGAACAATGAATATGTGAAAATTGGCGGCTATTTCAGTTTCAGTGATGGGCCTGGTTCTCGCATATCCAGCAGATTCTGTCAGCCGATAGTTGGAATAACTAGAAACGCTATAACTAAACATAAGGTTAATGATGTCGAATATAAAAATGTACATACTGAGAGAATTTGGTTCTGTACATTAGAGATCTCACATTTTTGAACTCTCCACTAATGCTCGACAAATTAGAACGATCATATCCAACATCCAAAAATACTGGTTCAAATTCCTTCTCGAAATATCTCTTCATTATATAAATATGGTACCAATTTTGATCATTTTCAAGCGTGGGAGTTTCATCAATTGATGTTGTGTTATCGACGCTATTTAGTTGACCAAGCTCTAAGTTTTTCTTTCTGTACAATCGTTTCAATAGTTCAGTGATGTTATTTCCCCATCTGTGCATATACAATGATTCCCACAAATGATTATTTCTTCCAAAATAATGAAAATATCTATCGAGAGGTAAAATTAATGTACAAATTTCAGAATCTTGTAGATATGAGAATATGTGGTTGAGGGTTTCATCAGGAAGAATACTCAACTCATTGTCGTAAGATTCGGTTTGATTATCTGAAAAATTTGATTTTCTTTGAAATTTTGGAACCATCAATAAGGACATGGAGTGACCATTCATTATTAATAAATCCTGAACTTTTCTGTAATATTCTGTGGATTCGTAAATTTTACCCTTCTTTTCCAAATCATCACTCTGTTTGAGAATGGCCATTACTTGGTTATAGAGCTTAGTGTCATTCTTATTTTTCACAACACTATTCGAATCAACTCTTTTAAACATGATTTCAGTTCTAAGAATGTATTTGATACCATTCGTGACTGGACATCCTTCGTGATACAAATCATGATTGAAAATTGCTGCAGATCCTATTTTTGGTGAAACTGAGCACAAATGTTTGAATTGTAAAGTTGAATTTTCTTTTAAACTCTTTTCTGGATTGTCATTGAAACGATTCAGTTTTGTTGCCTCTTTGGCAAACTTTTTCTTTGCCATTTTCTTATCAGATCTTGACAATTTCTTCACTTTTTTGCTTGAATCCAAACCTTGTCCTTCTTCCACATTATTAACAACTGTCAAAAATCTTGTTTCTCCCCCAGTAAAATCCTCATTCAAATAAATCAATAAAGTATAAACACTTCTCTCATCCGTATTTCTCACAAATTGACCATCAACATGAGGTTTGAAATAATTTCCAGGTTCATACTTGCTCATTCTAAAACATTCATTCACTCCAACTGGAATCCAATGTCCACCATTATCCAATCCATAAGGTCTAACAAATGTATATCTCACCAAGTGCTTCTTCATTCTTCTCCACAATCTTTGAGCTAATTCCTTATCATTATAAATAATTCGGCTACTATTTCTGTATTCGGGAGGATACTCTGCTTGAATTGATTCGAAATCTTTAGAAAGACTCTTTACTTCATCCAATTGCTTTTTTTGCTTCTTTTCAATAGAGAGAATTTGACAACACTCATCAGGATGAAGCAATTCATTCAAAACAAACAAATGATCAACATTCTTATAAGCCTCTTGTCCTTTCATCACATCATTTCCCTTCTCTGCCAATTGTTTAATTTCCTGATCATTTATATTTTCATTCCGATCATCATTAATTACTACTTCCTTCTTCGCATCATCATAGAGTTTTATAGAATGAATAGTTGATGAAATTTGAATCTCTTGATTGGGAATGAGAAAATTCACCTGATTAATTCTCTCCTCCTGAATCAAATCGTAATTTTTGTGGATTTCATAGAATTGAGTTGTGGTTTGGTTAACTTCTTGTCTTGACATTTTTTTTTAAGATTTTGATACTATTTAATTAATGATACATTTTTAATTGCATGCAATTTGGAATTTGTGTTGGGTAAAGTGTTGAACACATTTTCAAGTTGACTATTGTAAAGTTTAAATGTGTTTCGTCTACAGTTTAATACGTTGAAAAGAGTTCGTGCGAGTACTTCTGTAAGGCTTGCGTAATGTAAAAAGGGAGATGTTGGAACGAGGTATCAAGTTCCTTTGAATTAAACTGAACTAAACGAAACATTACAATAATACTATTAAACAATATGTTGGACAACTACAGTTATTGATTGTTTCAAAAAGTGATCACTCAAAATTGACTGGTACCGTTTGAGATCATTCTCCAGAATGGCAATACCTCATTGTTTGTGGCTGACAAGAAGTAATGAACAAGCTCAATATGTCAACATCTATCGAAAATTCCATAAAAAGCAATCACAAAAGTAGACATCCATACATGTCACAACAAACCATTTCAATAATTTTGTAAAATTGGAAAAGATGAATTTTGTTGTGAAAATAAGGTTTTCAAAATATTTTAAAAATTTGTTGTCTTGTGATCAATTCATTTATGAGTGAATAATATCAGTATATTGTAGAATTGGGTCAGGAATTGAAACTGATAGGAATATTTGTGTAAATTGTTAACATGGTTAATATTTGTAATAATCCCTCTCGAGAAATCATCTACTAGTTCTATTGTTAACATTTCAGTCATGTTGATCTCTTTAATCTCACAATTTGTTTAAGTCTTGTAAAGGTAACAGATTTTGGATTTTCCAACAAGTCTTGCAAACAGCATTGTTGCTTTGGAAAAGTTGTTGTTGATACCATATTTGTGTTAAAGTTCTTAATCTCAAACAAAAACCTATCTCTCAGTCCCATATTACATAATGGATTTCTCTTGTCATCTCTATTGAAGAACCCATATTTTTGTTCTCTTATCACCAATTGTTGGCTTGTATAAATATAGTTAATAAGTTTGTTTCCATTAACCATTGAAGTAGCATCTGCAATGGATTCCAATGCAACCTGCAAAAATTCTCCCAGGAAGAAACCTTCCAATGCCATATCAGAAGATAGATATTCATTAATATTAGAAATAGATGGTAAATTTGTTTTAAATCTAGAAACTATTGGCACAGGAAAAGAAGAGCTGAACATTATATATTGTTCTTTTCATGTTACCAAGGTTTGAAGTCCACAACAGGAAACAATTTTGTTCCAGCTTTCATCAATATTAGAAGCTCTATATTTGAAGAGATTGGTAGCTTATTTAAGTTTGCATTTTCTAAAGGGTATACCAGCTTCATCACAATACCCTTGAGGAAAAAGGGAACACAACAGTACAATAAAAAAACAACAAACCAACTTTCAAATACTTTTAAAACTACATTTTTGATTTAATTCCCAAGTTCACATGGTCTAATGATCATTTGTTACCTTAAATTTACAGAGATAAGTTTACTTTGATGCCTGGTTGTTTATCTTCTTGAAGTCCAAACACAATTACGTTACCAAACATTACTCATCTCAAAACCGGCAATGAGACAATTTCAGAATCACCAAACAAGAACCACTCACACAGGTGGCATAAACAGAAGAAGAATCACAGAACCCATTAGAAGTCCAACCACTCAAAGACAAATAATAACCCTTTGAATCCAATATTTCCTGGTTTCGCCCAGGCATGTATACCAACCACATGGATAATTAACATAATCTAGATTATTGTCAAGAACTTTTACCTTCAGAGTAGCGCAACAACATGTACTTGTTGAACATGACCCAATATTCATAACGGGTAGCACATGCAACGCAACCAATAAGCAATGAAGCTAAAATAAACACCAACAATGTAACTTTGTAGGATTTCCTCTTCCACACCATCACAATCATCACAACGGTGCCATCAAATAGCTTAAAAAAAAAATCATCAAAAATATGAAACATACCTTCCTTCGTAAAATCAATAGATTGCAGTTATTTACTGCATCACCCAAAATCAACAGATCAATATTAAAAATTAATAATTTAACTAATGATATTAACAAGTTTACAATTAATAGAGTGAATCAAACTAAAAACTATTCAAATACATTAAAACCAACAACAAATAATGTTGAAAATATTAAATTTAAAAATATTGGTGACGGAAATTTGTTGGTGCCATATTTTCCATATGGTGAATCAGATTTTGCTTCCATCAGAAGAAGTAAACAATTTTATGTTGATAAAACTAATTTAATTCCTCTATTAGAAGAAAGTGGAAAACAATTATTTTTTGTTCGTCCTCCGAGATGGGGAAAATCACTATTATTATCAATGCTTTCATCATATTATGATATTAACAAGAAAGATGAATTTGATGAATTATTTTCTGGTTTATGGATTGGTGATGAAAATAATTGGACACCTGGAAAGAATCAATATTATGTTTTAAAGTTAGATTTTTCTATTCAAGTTGATGGTACTGCTGATGATATTAATCAACGACTTCACACAAAAATCAATACAACCATTGAAGGATTTTTGGAATGTTATGGTATGGGTGGTGAGGTTAGCATTAATCAAAATGATTCATTTGATACTTATCAAAAACTTATCCAACTTTTAGTCAAGAGAAAAGGCAAATTAATGGTATTAATTGATGAATATGATAGATTTGCAAACAAATTAATGTTTGAAAATCCTGAAAAATATCAATTAATAGTTGAAGGAAAGAGAGGAGATCCAACATCTTCACCAATTCGTTCTTTCTTTGAAAGATTGAAAGAGTCTTCCGCTACTGGTTTACAAGATTTTCGTAGTATCATCACTGGTATCACTCCTATTGCTCTTGCTGATGCATCTGGATATAATGTTTCCAGTAATATTTCCTCTGATAAGATATTTGGTGGTTTGGTTGGTTTTACAGAAAATGATTTGAGAATGGCATTAAATAACATTGATATTATTGGAAATGATCAAGATATTACCATTTCAACCATGAAAAAGTATTATAAAGGTTATCATTTTCCTGGTTCAAAACATGCTCTATTCAACACAACTCTTTCAATGTTCTTTTTGAACAAACTTGTAAAAGATGAACCTTTCAGAAATGCTGTTCTACAAAAACAAGAAATTCCATTATCAATATTAACAGATACCAACACAATGATCAGTGAGAACGTTTTTGCAACTTTGGCATCATCAGTTGTATCGAATGATATTATTCAACAATTACTTTCAAAAGATTATGTAGAAGTAACAGAGTCAATTTATCCTTCACTGAAATTAAGAGAGATTATTGATCCACCATCCAATGAAGAAGATATACAAAAGATTCGTGATAATGCTTTATCATTCATGTATTATCACGGTATGGTTACCTTCACAAAAGAATCATCAAAACAGATGAACCCAAAACAATTGTTAATTCCAAATGAAATTGCAAAAGTCCAATATTTAGAGCAGTTACGTAGACTTATATCTCTACATGAAAAAGATGTATCAACTTTTATTAATGAACCTACCCAAGATAATTTGAGAATGTTACTCAATAATATTTTAGAAAAACAAGAAACTATTTATGACAATTCAATGTCTGAAGGAGGTTTACAAGCAAGTATTGAATCTGCATTAAGAGCATATTGTTTATTTAGAAACAAAGAATTGAAAATTCAAGCTGAAAAGGAATATCATGTAAAGAATTCTAACAATAAGGAATACATCAAACGTGCTGATCTTGTGATAAGAACTTCTAAAAAAGTATTAATAATTGAATTCAAACATATTAGACCAAATTCTTTAACAAAATATTCCAATATTGAATATTGGAATCCGCAAATTTTTAAAAATATATTTAAAGATTTATCTAAACAAACTGATGAAGAATTATTAGAAATGGAAGTACTTACTCATGCCAAAGAGAAAGTTGTAGCCAGATCAATTTTGAATTCTGCAATTTCTCAAGTCAAACAATATGCTCAATATGAAAATGATGCTGACAAATCAAAAAGCATTCATAAGTATACAGTGATACAAGTTGGTTGGCCCTTAATTGTAAGAAAATTGAATTAAAATGTTTGCTGCAACTAAAAGAACTTTGCTTGTTGATGTATTGTGATTCTATGCAAACACACTCAATTTCCTAATCCTTGAAATTGTTATCCCAAAACCTGCCATCATTAGAGATAACAGAATAATGAAATATTGACAACTTTTTCATCTCGAAACCTGGCGCACTTTGTTCAAAGATTTTTATCTTTTCATTTAGGAGATGAGCATGTCTGGAGAACAAGTTTTTACACGAAAGTTGTCTATACATCATTCAACTTTTTATTTAGTGATAAAGAGAGCAATACATGAACCAACGCTTAATATTATAAGGTAATATAGAATGATGTTCACGTATACAAGTCAAACACATCCCTCAGCAACTGTCAAATGTCATGCTTTGGGACTCGCAATATTAATGTGTAGTTTTTGGCGAGGATCATCTCTTGGAATAACAAATAAGAGATTATCTCAAGATAAAATATATAATTTGGATTCTCAAATCTAAGTGTCTGTATTTATTTTTTATTTTATATTGAATGTTGGTAAAATCTCCCGAAAACCCAAGTATGATTTAAAAGGATGTAAACTTTTAGTGGGACTTGGATTATGCGAACACTGATTGGATTAACCCGATCACCTACAAGATTTTCAAATCTTAATACCAATTCCTCTCCACTTTAATGATAGATTCGTATGTTGGAGATCCATACGAAGGAAATAAGGGAAAGATGATGAATGGTGAGAATTCCAAGCATATTGTTTGTGAATTCAACAGGTCAGTTTTGGACCTATTGTGATAATATGACATTGTATGAATATTGTCATACACAATCTAGGGAACCAGATGTACAGTTACCACCATTTGATATGAGTTACATTCTAGGAGTGGCATCGGACCAAGTGAACAAACCAACTTTTACGCTCTCCTACACTGACCCAACACTTCCTTCCATTACCTTTATGAGTTTGGTCAATTCAAGACCATCTAGAAATCAAACGGCCACAGGATTCAACTTTGATTGGTATTTTGGTTTTGATATTTCTGTGGCTACAATTAGTAGCTATCTGAAGGAAATCACAAGTTAAATAACTGGTTCACTTGCCTTTGTCATTGAAATTGAAACTGAGTTTATCGTGGCCTCTAGTTATCCTGAAGTTCCTGTAGCCAAGTGGGATGATAAGGGAAATCAAGAGCGTAAGAAGGCAACAAATTTTGGTGTTTTAGAAGTAGAAACTGTTGGTAACTTTATATATACGAGGTATCAAAGCAAGTTGGACTCACTTAGCTGCGATTCATTCAAGTTTTTATCTTTCGGGGACAGATTTTTTAATGTACAGGTTATGTAATTCTGCTAATGTAAATTGGTAAGTATGATGATTCCTTATTTTCCCAATGACACTGCTTCTTGACAGGTTATTTGTATTTTCAGTTCCTCAATGGAACTATCTAGGAACCATGATTATTGCTATCATTGCAGCTCTGGCATCATCTATTGTTATTGTTGTGATGGGAGTTCTTCTTGGTGTATTCTCTTCATTTAAAATTGTAAAGCCATTCCACAATCTAATTGATTTATTTGCTAATTCATAGAGACACTTTAATTTTTGCTCCTATTTCAAACACTTTTCTATTTTTCACAGTATTATTATCATTTTGAAGATTAATAAATGAAACAAATCTTGTATGGAAAGAGAATCGAGCAACCTTACTAGCAAAATATTTAGATTTTCTAAAATTTTGAACAATCTTTTATCATTAGTCCCCACATTTCCACACAAACATTGTTGAACATAAATAGCTAACCTAAACTGACAAGTATTCAAAGAGTGACTATTGGCCATCTGATTCCATTTGTTTTTTTGTAAGTCTGCCAACCTTGAGCTCAAATCTACACAAGCTTTGACTGCTCTTTCCTCATGCATTGATTGTTCTTTGGATGCATTGAATGCAATTGAAATTGTGAAATTGTCTGAAGGTTCCATTAACTACTAGTAGATT
>NW_003163324.1:179521-180806 GCF_000004985.1 Naegleria gruberi | reverse complement strand
ACATCATCAATGAATAAATAATAAATTTAATTTATTGTGTGATGACTCCCAATTAGGAAATTCCGTTTCCCTATACCCAATTATCAATATCTTTAATATTACATTATCAAAATTAATGTGTGAAATACATTTAAATAATAATAATTTAAAAAACATTGTATTAATTCAATTTCAAAATTGAATTCAATTTCCACATTAGGTAATTCCATAACCCGTTACCTAACTTCCAACTTTTATTTCCAACTTTCCAATATTTCCAACATTCAATGAAAGAACAACATTCAATTAAAAATTGAAGAACAACATTTGTTAATAATTCAACATGATGTTTCACATCATGAATTAAATATTATGAACAGAATTCAACATGATGTTTCACATCATGAATAATATTAAAATAAAACATTCATAATTTCATCATAAAATTAAAAGTTAAATGAATTCCAAAAAAGGAAATTTCAATTCCCGGTCGACGCATTCAAGAAGTAAATTTTTAGCTCTTAATTAGTAAGATTCGAAATAGTATTTAAAAATAGTAATCTTATTGAATATTAGGAATAGTCTTTGAAAAATCTTCCACAAATGCTTCTTGCTTGCTAGTCATTACTCCTCTACCATTTCTTCCTCTCTTCTGATTGACCAACTTGATTGACTCCTCAAATGTCATTTTCCATACTCTCACCAACAAACATGCCAGAATCATTCCAGTCCTAGAAAGTCCAGCCATGCAATGCACAACAATTCCCCTGTTCGAATCCACCTTTCTCACATATTCTACCAATTTTATCATTTCATTCATTAATTCCATATTAGGAACTCCATAATCATTAATAGGAAAATGAGCAATATTCAATTTTCCAACATTATAAGTAAATTCTTCACAATTTTCTATTTTTTGTAATTTTTTAGAAATTAAATTAAAATATTCTGAATGAGGTAATTGTTCAACAAAGGAAGCTACCCTCTCATTCACACAAATCACCAAACCAATGTGATGATGATTTAAATTTTTGTAATGTTCGGGAAGGGATGGAAATTTCATACCAGCCAATTCCGATTCTATAATCCATGAAAAGCCTGGAACTTCAAGCTCTTCTTCGTGATTGTTCATGGTAGTGGCAGCCGTGAGAAGGTTTTGAGACATTTTTTTTGTAGAGCTTGCTTGGGAAGTTGGAAGTTGATATTGTCAAGTGTTAAAGTTCAATATCAAGTTGAATTTCAAGGAACAATGAAGAGGGGTCAGAAGTTAATTATTTTTCATTGTAATGTACAGGATTTTACTGTC
>NW_003163324.1:1507-179471 GCF_000004985.1 Naegleria gruberi | reverse complement strand
TATTGTGTTTGTTGCATATTTTGAAGGGTTCTTGTTATTCCATTTCATTATTTTTTTACCTGGCTTCCTTCTCTACCTACAGATTTCTTGACAATAAAAGTGGACTGTAGCAAGAACAACTGTCATCCTGTGGTCGGCGGTTCGATTCCGTCTCATCGGACTGTTTTTTAACCATCTTTATTTTCTTCAATAATATCAAAAAATGTCATTAAATCTCTTGCCACTGGATACCATCACGATCGTTGATAAATTTCTTTCATTTTCCGAACATCTCCAACTTATGTTGGTCAATACCATTTGGTTCAATCTTTTAAATAGTGATTGGATGTGGCGAGGAAGAATAACACAACTCGACTGTCAACTTTCGATTCATGGCAAGTTGCTCAATAGAGAAGAACCCATTAAACTCCGTGCAGAAAGTACGAATATTAGAGAAATTCTAATGAAAATTTATAGAGAAACCAAGGAATCGGTCGATCGAACATATAAATTGAAAGAATGTAAGAAAATTAAAAAACTCAAAAACACTTGGAGTTCATATTCGGAAGAAATTGAAAACTTTGAGACATTTTGTGAGAATTTCAAATTGGAGGAATATGCAAATTTACTGAAAGAATCAGAGCCAATTCGATGTTGCTTCATTGGGCCACATGGTATTGGAAAGACCACTCTGTGTTACTATCTTCACCTTAGGTATGAAAGATACAATGATTCGGAAGAGGGTTTTTCTGTTCCCCGTTACTATAATTCGTGTGATATTAAGAGGATTGAAGGTTATTGTTTACAATTAGTAGACACTCCTTATTCTTATGATACACCATCCAAGTGTCACATTTTTATAATGTGCTATTCAATATCAAATCCAGTAATGATGAATAAGTGTTTGAAGGATTTTTCTGATAGATTTCTTCCAGAAATTCAACCATTTTTGGATTACAACAGATCAGTATTGGTCGTTGGAACAAAATCTGATATTTGTGATTATTCAAAACCAGGAGATTTTCATTTGGGAAAATATTGGAATAGTTATTTGTGTAAAAAGTATGATTCGTATGGAAAGAAACTATCTCAGCGGATGGGTGCTGTGAGCTATGTGACAACATCTTCAAGAGAGTTTGTTGGACTGGAAGAATTGGAAGATTTGATTGTCAAGACGTTTATCTATTCGAAACTTATCAAAGCTCCAGTTCTAAACAAAAAGGAAAAATGCATGTTGTGCTAAGATTCAGAAAGCAAAAGAAATTAATACACCTGTCAATCAACTACAGTAATCATTGTAAATAACAAACTTGTGAACTCTTTCTTCCTTCCACGAACTCTAAGTGTTGAATATTCTAACTTCCAGTTTCAACAATGCAGTTCATCGTTGCAGAACAACCAACTTGTTCATGACATGAACTCACTCATTGACAAACGACAGGTGCCCTCCATTACAATCCTTTAAAATGTTCAGCAATACAACAAATATTCCACAACAAAAAAAAACAATATGAAACTCTTATTCCTCATTGTAATTCTCAGCTGTTTGGCCACTCTCCTCTCAGCTCAATCAACCTCCTTCGACATTACACCAAAACTCTTCCCAACCAACAAATTCTGCCGTAGAAAGATTGAAGTCGACAGAAACGAAAAGACCATCAAGTTTACCAGCAAGGCCTTGTGTACATTGGACAGACTCAATGCCACTGCTGTTGGTTCCTTCTCAGAGATGGAATTTCTGGCCTCACTCGAAAGATTTCCACTCATTGCCATGAAGGCCAAGACTGCTATCAAGATTGTCACACCAATTACCAAGATTGAACGTGAGTTGGCCATTGTAGTTGGATCTGCATTTGGTGTCGATAGAATTATTGAATATCAAGAGACAAGTGGAGTTGAAGGTTATCAACCAGGTAATGACACTGTTGTAAAGATTTACAATTTACGTGAACAAACATGGAAGATTGTTGATTTATCAAAGAAGCTTCTCAACGACAGTGATAATTCATATATTTATCATGCTTTGGTTGAAACTAATATTACCAATTTCTGTACTGTTAGAATGAGTGCTGTCATTTCAACTGCCACTGTTCAAATTGATAGCTCAAAGTTTGCCTCTCGTGCTGGTGTTGTTCAAGTATTGAATCCATCCTCATTGAAGGTTTCTTTCGAATTGGCTAATATTCAATATTCTCAATCTAATTCATTGATTGCTTTGGGTACAATTGTTGCATTCCGTGGTTCAAGACGTGAAAAATCATCAGGTGAAAATGAAACCTTAAAGCCAAGCTCTGGAACAAGAGAATCATCAGCTGTTGAAAAGCCAGATGATGCCAATGATGATCAAGCTGTTTCTCAATTTGATAATGATTTGAATACTCAATTAGATGGCAATCAAGCAATTCTTCCAAAACCATTCTTCAGTTTCCAAAAGTTTATTTCCAAATATTCTTCTAGTTCACCAACTGTTGTTACTCGTGGCAAGTTAATTTACACTCCATTCAGAAATATTGAAGGTAGTTTGAATTCTGATGAACAATTTATCAAGGATAAGTCTGAAGCTTCCAATGCTGTTGTTGCTCGTTTCTGGGTTTCATTGACTGAAAGAGTTGAAAATGTAATTTGGGATCCTTCAAGTGGTTCTAGTGAAAATTCAAATTATTTGGCTGCCACTAGCGGTGCTAGCTCTCAATCATTGATTAGCTTCTTGCTTGTTTTGATTTCCTTGATTATTTGTAACTTGTTGTAAATTTAATAAAATTATAAAACAGTGCTAAACTTTTTCAGTACCACATATTTTTTATTGAGCAACATTTGGCATGAGAAATCAGAGGCTTCTAAAAAAGGTAATACTCAATTTTAATCAAAAATAAAAACACAAATATCTATAAACTAGTGTTTATTACAAAATTATGAAAACCAGTAATATGATAATGATAATTGAATTGTTTAACAAAAAATTCTACTCGAGTGCCGGGAATTGAACCCGGGTCGCCAGAGTGACAGTCTGGAATGCTACCACTATACCACACCCGATTTACATTAAGATTTCTAAAATAACTTACTTAAATATTTATATCCTCGTCCGCGGTAAGCATGTTAAGTACTTCATTTCAACAAGTAAACAGTCATCTTCTTGGTCATTCATTTCTAATATTTGAAAGGTTATTAGAGAAGCCTGAAATTTAATTTAAAATGATTTATTTTTATTTATTTTCTAAATTCAAAAAAATATTTCATCATCATCACCAACAACATCATGCCATTGTACGAATTGGTGTACCTCGTGAATCCAAAGGCTGCTCTACCAACAGTCGCCCAAGTCATGAAGAGAAATGCTCAAGTTGTTTTTGAAAATAAGGGAGTAATCCGTCGTCTTGATAATATGGGTATTTTACCTCTTGCCTATCCGATGTATAGACACAGAGAAAAACATTTCAAGGGAAGATGGGTCATGATGTTGTTCGATGCCTCACCAACTTGTGTTAAAGAACTCAATGAACAAATGAGAAAGGACCAACAAATATTCCGTTGGGCTTGCTACAAACAAAAGGATCAATTCAGACAAGTTTACGAAGAACAAACAATTCATGAGGATATGTACCAAGGAGAAGATATGCTTCTTACACCACAAAATAATGCTACACTCGAATCTAAGACTATTACATCTCAAACGATAATGAGCAATAACGTTCATGAAGATGAATTGCTCATCCAAAGTATTTTGAACGAAGAAACTTCTAAACTTGCATCATCGCAAAACATATAATTATTAGAAAATTAAATATTTCGAGGAGGATTTGTTACCTAATTTTCAATTTGAATAAATAAACATAAAAAAACGACTTTCTAAAGTGAGAGGTTAAAAATTACTAAAATTGATTGAATTTTATTTTAAATTTCCAACAATTAAGGGAAGAATTGATAATAGCCAATAAATTGAATTTAAATAAAGTTTTTTTATCATTTTCTAGTTTGAAAAATTTAGAGTAGGAGTTATACTGGTTGTCAAATATTCCAATTTACAATTCCTTAAGATGCTTATAGACATCATCAAATTTGATTCCTTGTGGAATATCCTTTAACTTCATCATTTCAGTAAAAACTGGCTTGGCTCTTTCCACTTGATCCAAAAGAGCACAACCACGAATGAGTGAATTGTAGATAAGTTGAGTTGATTGAATACCAGACTTTTCCATTTCAGATTGGAGAGCAAAAGCCTTGTCTAAATTTTGTGGTGATTTACTACGGATGCAACATTGGATCAAAATAAAGTAAACTTCAAGATTCCAAGCAATACCGTCCTTTTTCATGTCTTCAGCAATTGAGAGGGCCTTTTCAACATATTGTGGGTGGTCCCAACAGAGTGTATTACAATGTTGCAAGAATTGTCTATAGAATGTAAAATTAATTTGTTTTCCTTGGCTCTTCCAAAAGTCATAAACTTGAACACATTCCTCGTGGGCTGTTGTTGTTAAAGATAGTAAATAATAGTATGAAAATTAATTTGAAATAATTTTGACAATTCCAATGTGTGTGATGAAGGTAAAATTGTTACAATCACATATTCCGCTACAATTTTAATACTTACACAAACGTTTAAAGCTTGATTCCTTTCCATGTTTACTCTTTGGTGATTTTTCTCTTTGTGCTTCGGCGTAGAACCTTATTTGTTTAGATGGCAGCGTGAGCAAAAGAGAGTTATTAGAACTCTTCATGAATGTATAGGAAATTGATGATGATACTAATTGAGAGGAATGAATAACATTCTTTGAACAAAGACGGGCCTTTGTTGAAGAAGTGAGAGCAGCACGCAACATTTTTCTAAAATATTTTTTTAAAGCAATAAATTTCAAATTTTGTGCTTCAACTAAGAAATAGCTAATGATGTGATGATAGGAAAGAGTTAATGACCACCATGATGGTGAATAGTGTAATTGTCATCAGATCCGATGGATTGACTTGTATCTTGGCTATGATTCATATTTTATGAATATTATTAAAAATTCAATAATTCTTTTTTAAAAAAAACGAATAGATTTAAAATCTTGCCATCATCACTGTGTGGATAGTTGAAAAAATCTTTTGTGTACCATATTAAATTATTTAAAGAAGGATGGTATGTTTTGATCTTTGGAAATAATATTGATGAGAGAATTAATTCCGATCTTAGAGATTTCACTTTTGTGGAGGTTTGGATGCCCCTGATTGGCTTTTGGCCAATATGGCTATTTTAGCAAATATTGTAGGTTTTTACAGTTAAATTGGAATATTAAATTGGATTTTTATTAGTCATCAGTTCAATTGAAATTCTTATCAATTGCTGTAATGAAGGAAATTATTGAATCAGAAGAATTTGATGTATGTATTAATTTCCGAAATTATTTTGTTGATTGTGGAATAGTATGATAAAGCATTGAAGAGAACTGAAGGATCTTGTAAAGATATTAAGGAAGTCAAGAGTGCTATTGCTTCTATTTTATATATTATTTCTAATTCTGCCAGATTCAATGTTGAAGAACAACAATTGTCACTCGAATTGCAACAAATCGGTTTACCAAAAGAAAGCAGTGAATCTTTGTGTAGATCATATAAAAATTATAAGGAAAAACTGATACAGCATTTTAAAACTAAAACTTTGAGATGTAAGTGGTTGGATTTTATCATGCAACTTACCAAATATTAACAGTGCCTAAAATTGAGGAATTAAAATGGAGAGTAGATTTAGTCTTATCATCATCAACCTTAAAAACAATGAATGAACCAACAGTTCAACTCAACTTGAAAATTCTTCACTCTGAAGAGGATGGATCAATTACAACTCACGAAAGATTTGAAATGTCTGCTGACAAGTTTAGAATTTTACATAATGAATTGAAGGACATTAGACAATTGATGGATGAACATATGAAATAAATGAATTTTAATGAATTGGTTTTTGACTAAATTGTTGGATTTGCATTCTTAGGGCTTGTTTCTTCAATTTTTCCAATTGCTTTGGATCACCCAAATCAATAGAACCAAACATTGTTGACTTGATGGTTTGTGGCTGTTGTTGCTGCTGTGATGGATGATTTCTTGGTGAAGATGCTCTACTGTTATTTGTTGAGGCAGACTTTTGAGGAACAATTGGTTTCTTGACAGATTGGTGAGCAGCCAAAACTTGCTCATAGTTTGAGAGTTGTTTTTCATAGGTTGCTGGTTGTTTTACAAAAAGGAGGTTGTTGTTATGCATGACATAATTTGGTGGAAGTGGACTATTTCTTCTATCAAAGGTCATGCTGTTTGGAGGTGGTCTTCTTACTTGTGGGGTTGGCTTGATTGGCAAAAGCTTCTTATTCTTTTCTGCTCTTTGGAGAATATTAATGTACCTAGTATTTGGAGGAGCAGAGCTTGGTCTTCCTTCCTTGTTGTCATCCTCTTGCCTCTCTTTCTTTTGAATCAACTTTGGTCCATCTCTTGGGCTGAGTTTTGAAGAGGAGTCTTTAGGGCTCTCATTGCTGTTATTTAATTGAGAAAGATTTAGAGTAGTATTGTTTCTGAGAGGGGATGATCTTCTTGGAGGTGAAGCTGGAGGTGAGTTAGATCCAGATCTTGAGGTTGTTTGTAAGTTATTAATGTAATCCCTGGTCTTGGAAAGTTTTTGGAGAAGAGATTCAAATTTGGATGATTGAAGAGCTTGTGACTCTATTTCTAATTGCTCTTCTTCTTTGATATACTTTTCAGTTGTGAAGAAAGGAGCATACAATCTCTTCACGTACGATGTTAATGTGATAAAACCATTTCCATTCTTTACAAGAGGTTCTCCCTTAGGTCCAAGTTTGATATACAATTTTCTGTCAAGGTAATATTCTCCATACCCAATTCTTTCAATCTCTATTGTTACAGGGCACTCGAGAGACTCCAAAGTTCTGGTCACAGCATTATCGATATCATCATCAGGGTCAGAAGGGAAGTAGTTGATTTCACTCAGTTCATCAGCAACTGTCTGAAGTTCAGATTGAAGAGCATGAAGAGTTTCATTGCTAATTTCTTTGGAAGAACTTTCGTCTTCATCGCCCAGACACTCAACAACAATCTTTTTAAGTTTTAACATTTCTTCGTCCAACACTACTTTTCTATTATTCATTTCACTTTCCATTTGGTTTACTACTGTTTCGAGAAGAGTGTTTTCTTTTCTTATGAGTGTTTCTATTATGGTTGTTAATTGTTCTGATTGTTTGATTACCTTATTGTCTCTTTCATTTTTCAGTTTATCAACCATTCCTTGCAAAAATTCAATATGGTCTCCTAAAGAAGAGGCAATTAAATTAATCTTTTCTCTTTTGAAATGAAAAAGTTAGTGAACTGTAAACCCAGATAAACTTACTCTTTTTCTTTGATAGATTGCATATCAGCATCGAACTGATTCTTTGCTTCGTATAGAGTTTCAATTGTCATTTTAAGATCCGAATTTTCAGCTTCCGTTGAAGCCACCTTGGATTGAAGGAATTCAACTTGCTGTTTCAATACGCTTATTTGACTCTTTGCATCTTCCAAATCTCTCTTCATGAATTCGTTTTCCAAATTGGTTGCAGAAAGTTTAGGTGGACTCTCGACCACTCTTTGAGTTTCTCTTGGTATTTCTCTGACAACTTCCTTTTGAAGTTCTCTTTGTATTTCTTTTGGGAGTTCTCTTGGTGTTTCTCTAGGTGTAATTCTAGTGTAATGAGGGGATGCATTTCCTTCTTGTCTCAAAAAGATGCTAGGAGAAGAGATGTTCTCCTGAGGAGTGCCTTCTTCTTCCTTGATATCCTTTATCAAATCACCAAGTGGTCTATTTCGAGGTGAGTTCTTTGCTTCATCCAATCCGTTTGTGTAAATCATTAGTTGCTCCAACAGGTTGTTAACATCCTGTTCTTCAATCAATTGTTGCTGTTCCTCAGTTAGAGTTGGATTTTCCTCCTCCACAATTGGTGTAATCTCAATATACTCATCTCCCTCTAAATTTTTCCTGTCACTCCTCTCAACAGCTGGTGTGGAAAAGATTGATGCTGTTGAGGTTGGGGAGGAGAAGGAAACCTTACTCATATTAATACTGTTCTTCAAATATTCCTTTCTTAATTCCTTTTCTCTTGATGTAATTGGTGTTACAGGTTCACCTTCTAAAGAATCTGCTGGTGAATGTTGTGAAGATTGTGGTGGTGATGATTTAGTGATTTTTGGTGATTGCATTGGGACTATATTGGTACTTGGTGTGGAAGTACTTGAAACTGCTGCCCTTTGGGGAGTGTTATCTTTTGGAGTTTGATTCCTATCTTCTGGCAGTAACGGCTCGTTCAAATACTTCTCCAACTCATCGAATGAAACAAACTTGTAATCACCCTCCCTAACTTCTAAGCCATTTTCTTCTTCTTCATTGTTGAGATGTGTATTGGGTGATACGCTTTCCGAAATTTCTTCTATTGTCTTTGTTAAGTGTAGAGGTACAATAAAGCCTAGTTGTTCGGCAAGATCAGTTATTTCCTGTGAGAGAAGAGTATCGGTTTTGATAGCCTTTTTGTATCCATCTTCAATGATTACTATTTTTTCCAGGAGCAAGTTACTTTGCACTAAGGCTAAATTCAACTCGTTGATCAATTCATGATTTGGTTCTTCGTTTGATGTGGTTACTTCCGCAAGAGCTTCCTCAAGGTCTTTAACATTCTTCTCAATACTAGCTTTCATCCCTCTGATATTATCGATCGATAATTCCTTTGGAACATCTAAATCATCCTCTCCATTCTCCATCAACATTCTTTCCTCTTCGGAGGAGGAAAGTAAAGCCTCATCAAAATTATTAAGGCTCATTTTTTTCAGTTTTTTATTAATGTAAAATGAGAAACCGCTAGTTTTTTACAGTAATCTTTGCGCCAATTTCAAGTTGAGTACTTCAACTGTGAAGGTGATATTTTAAACATTTTCAAAAACAACAATGACAATTAGATCATTATTGTGAAATTTCATTATTCTTTGTGTAGTAAGATATCATTGTTGCAAAATAATTGTAAAGGAAAGATTCTTTCCATACAAAAGAACTCTCATAAAAAATATCGTCATCCACTCTCTATTCATCAATAATTTTGGAATAATTCTCATCAAAATTAATGGCAACAATCAATCGAGTATTTTCAGTACTCTCTGCTGTGAATAATGTAAATTCAATGTTATCTAGAAAGAGTAGTATAATTCGAGTGTGTGCAGCCTTGTTAATATCGAGTATCTACTTGGGATGGTTTAAAAATCATGATTACTTGGGAGAAGAATTCGGTGATGATACAACTCTGTTCCGAAGAATTCATCTTGTGCACAAACCCTTTTTTGATAATTTAGTTAGAATGCCAGAACATAGTTTGCAGCTAACAATGGAGGATTACGCAAAACCCTACTCAATGTTGGATTGGTTTAATGTTTTTACTTTGGGATATTTCGCATTGTGGATGAAGAATTATTTCACAACATCCTTTTCATTCCCATTCCTTTTGAGTATTGTTCCTTTTGAATACTTTTTCATTTATGACTTTATTTCAACAGGAAAGCATTTGGGATTGACTACTCTTTTTGAAAATTTGTTTTATTATTTATTGGTGACACTCATTATTATTCGTGTATTTAGAGATTGTAAACATGGATTATCTGATGTGGAATCGAGTAATCCTGGAGGTCCATTCTCCTCAATTCAAGACTATTGGACAATTGTGAAAGGAGTTTTTACTGCTATTGACCGTTCTTGGAATTTAGGATTGTCTGGTTATTTCTCTTCATTCTTTTCATTTGATTCAATGTTCAATCAAGCTTCTGGAACGCCTGGCTCAAATGGAGCTCAACCAAATATTGACCCAAGCATTTTCATGAATAGTTTTATGGGAGGAAACGCTGCAAATAATCCATTCATGAATTTGGGTAGAATGAACGCATCTGCTGGAGGAAGAATGGGATTACAAGATTTTGCTGAGATAATGAGAAGAAATTCCGATTACTACAGTGGAGACGATGATTCAGATGGACCAGTATTTTCTGATGTATCTGTGGAGTAATTCATGGAATGCAATTTAACCACCAAAAGTTGATAAACTTACCGTTACATTTAAAATTTAAAAAAAATGTCACTTGTCCAATCAGTTAAAACTCTTGCCGAAGAGGAATCCAACAAGAATAACGTTGTTTCAAACTCTACTCTCCTTCAGAAACGTCTTCAATTATTGGCTCCTTCCGATGATTCAGATAGTGAAACAGAATCTGAAGAACAAGTAACTCCAAAGAAGGAAACACCAACTAGACACAATAGATCCAATTCGTGGTTGAACTGGTTTTCATGGTATTCTATCACTACTAAACCTCACATTCCAGACTCACCTCCAACACCTGAAACAACCACACCAAAACAACATGAAATTTCCTCTCCATACCAAGTTGAGCATACCATGCATTTGCAAGATTTGTCACCAGAATCATCTTCAAACACCTCTGCCAACGCTGTCAAGGACATTTCCCTCCTCCTCTTTCAACAAAAGGAAAGAATTAAAGACTTGCAAAGAGACAATGACCTCAAAGATGAATACATTAAACAATTAGAAGAGAAGGTGAGAGAAATGCATGAACAAAAGATGTTTGCCAAGGAAAGATACAACAAACTCAAGCACCAGTATGATGAATTGGCAGAAAGGACCTCCTCTGATAATGTCATGTGGAATTCAGTAGCATCCACCGTACTAGGAGCCTCCAACAATAGTTTATCTGTTAAATTGGATGCTGAAAAGGTTGTTGAGAAGAGAACAACAAATTCCTCTGATGAAGATGATTTCTCATGTTTTACTTCACCATTGAAACGTAATAACAACAATGGAAATGCTGACAATTGCCTACTCTCCCCAACACCAGACTTGGATGCCTTGCTGGATAAGATGGGATTAGATGATTAATTCACACCAGGATGATGGCCATTATATAATTTATTATGAAGAAGAAAAACGTGTGGTTTTACTTCCTCTCAACCTATTAGAATAATAATAATAATTAAAATTGTAAATAATAATAAACACTAATGATGATAATACATGAAGAAAAACAATTCACCTTCAAGCAAGCACATTATTCTTACCTTGTTTTCCAGCATTAAAAAAATGAAGAGAAAAAATCCAGAGGAAAATGTGTTACCTGATAATGGTGATGGTATGAATGGTGATGATCATCAACAAACAACTGTGGAAGAAGGATCTTCAGAGGCCTCTAGTAAGAAAATGAAGGTGGATCAAGCCAATGATGAACAAATTAGAGTTTTATCAACCCGATGGGAAAAGTGTATTGCTCTTGATGAACAATTAATTAATCAAGTATTTGATGTTATTTGTATGGATTTGTTGAATGAATCTAGCGGAGTATTTGCACAATTATTTTCATCGAATTATTTTGAACAGTAAGTTTTCTTAGGAAATGAATTGATTAACACATGAATAGTGTATTGTGGAATAATTTTGATAATGGAAAAAACTCTAGAGAATTTATATTATCTTTAATAGTAATGATTAATGAAAAATGTCATCAAACTAATTTCAAGGATATTGCTACTGATAGTAAATTCGAACAATTACATAATTTGGCAATTAATTTGGAATATAGGAATACAAAGGAAAGACTGATATTAATCGTATTTCTGATTAATTGTTTCTCTCATATTGATTTGATAAATAGATTGTGTTTGGATTATGTGTCACTACCTTTGTGGACTCATGTTAATCCTTCTAGAAGAAACAATGAAATAGCAAAGAGAGGATTAACAAAATATTGGAAAAAATTTTCTGCAAAGAAAAACAATTCTGATTCCAAGTCAAACTTTGTTCCATCTCTTGTCACTCACTTTTTAGAATCTCTCAAGAGTTTGGTAGAAGGTGATAATAATGAATTAATGACATACTGTGAAAGATTTTTAGAATTTTTAATAGATTTACTTTCTCAAATACCAACAAGAAAATTTTCACGTCTATACTTGTTAGATGCTCATGTTTTGGAGCATTGTAGATTGTTTTTAAGAACAGGCGCACAGTCTTCAAAGTTTTTTGATTTGGTAGAGAAATACGAGTTCTATTTACATTTCGATATTAATGACGATACAGGAGAAGTCTTGTCAGCAACAGAATATGCAGGTATTTATGCTGAAAAGGTTGCAAATTTGCAATTAATATCATTCCAACATTTTACTGAAAGTTTAAAGGATCTTTCCGTCCAGACAGTTGCTACAGTTCAATCTAGGGATTACCTCGAAAAGATCCTCGCTTCAATTAAAAAGGAAGAGCTAGTAGATTTGTGTAGACATTTAGATTTAGTGGGAAAGTATGAAACTGGAGAGGATTTTTCTGAGGAGCTTCTCATTGAATTAATAGTATCCAATCACGAAAGAAAACCATCCCCAATAGAAAAGATCAATACCACTTCTCTTTATCCAACAGAAAAGACCATTTGGGCTGAAGGTCTTACCGATGAATCTATTCAAACCAATTTAGCTTACAAAGGATTACCAAATATTATTCCAAAACTTGGAATTCAATATCTCTCCTTGTTTGACTATTTGCTCAGAAATTATGAGCTTTTCAAACTTGAAAAGACATACAGCTTGAGACAATCTCTTGAAAATACTATTTCTAATTTGGAATACTCTAAGAATCCTGCAACTGGCAAGACACAATTTCATTCTGGATTTAGAATGGCCCTTCCGATGACTTCTCCTTTTGAACTTGTTGAGGTTGCTCCCCCAAGTATCGGAGAAACCTCACCATCCAAGGTTGAAGGAGCCATTACGATTAATCTTTCCTCTATTGAATCACAAAGTATTCGTGAGGAATGGGAAAATATTAGAAAGAATGATATTCTTTTCCTAGTTCAAATTAAGGCCAAAATGCACAGCAATGAAAATGCCAAATTCGATGAAAAGTTTGGCATTGTCTCTATTAGAGGATGTGAGTTGTTGAGGCAAGAGGATGCGGATGGAAATGTCATTAACAACCAAACAAAGGTTGCCGAGCAAGACGAAACCCTTGAATTTGAGCTTTCAACACCAGAACGTAGATTGGTTGTCTTATTGGATCCGATTCAATATCTTGCTGATAGAAAGGAACAAGAAAAGTCACGAGTAGACATTTATTCTCACTTTAACTTGGTAGTAAGACAGAAACCAAAAGATAATAATTTCAAAGCTGTTCTCGAAAGCATGAGAAATTTAATGAATAATGGAACAAACAACCTTGTTAGTTGGTTATCAGATTATATTCTTGGTTATGAACCTTCTTTCGATTCTTCTGAGAGTACAGTTGATTTTAGAAATTCTTTCCAAGATGAAGACCATATTAGGGAATCTCTAGATGTTCCAAGCAATTTGAAAGCTTCTAGTCCAACCAATTCTAATTACTTCACTGTTACCTTTGGTTTGGAGAAGAATGTTACAGCCTACTCATCATACATTCCTAGAGAGTTGAAATCACCTAATGCAACCGATACTGGTTATAGATTCAGTAAGGAGCAAATAAGAGCCATTCGATCAGCAACCAGCCCAGAAAAGGGACTCACCTATATTCAAGCTCCTCCAGGGTGCGGAAAGCATAACGTTTTAACAAAGATTATTGAGAATATTTATGTTACAAATCCAAATCAAAGAACAGTGATTATTGCTAGGTCAAATTTAGCTTTGAATAGCGTATTTGAACAATTAGAGAATTCTAAAGTACACGAAAGACATTTACTTAGACTAGGCGGTGAAAAGAATGAGTATAGCAAATTCGGTAGAGTCAATTACCTCATTCAAAAAAGAATTGAAGTTTTGAAAACTCTAGAACAGTTGGCTACTTCTCTTGGCTATCCTCAATTCACTAATATTTCATGTGAAACAGCTTCTCATTTCTTTATTGGTAATATTCACTCTCTTTGGAAGTCATTCCTGGAGTTGTGTGGTTCAAAGGATAAGGAATTGGAAAATGAAAGTCTTTCATTCTTTGAGACCAACTTCCCATTCCAAAATTACTTTAGAGAAGTTATGAATGAAGAGCATTTGTTCTCGTCTGAGTCATTTAATGAAAATTTAGACATGGCTCACGAATTATATTCCGAATTGAAATTATTATTCGAACTCATCAACGAATGTAAGGTATTGGAGAATATCAGAGCCTACCAATCGAGATGTAACCACGTTCTTACTCAACAATCAAGAGTAGTTGCCATGACTTCCACTCATGCGGCTGTAAAGAGAAAGGAATTCCAAGAACTCAATTTTAATTTTGACACATTAATCATTGAAGATGCTGGCAGAATTTCAGAAATTGAATCTTTCATCCCAATGACAGTATCTAAGAGAATTAAGAAAATAATCTTGATTGGAGATTTAAATCAAATGAAACCTGTGGTATATAACAAACAAATAGAGCCATTCTCCAACTTGAGTCAATCTTTATTTGCTCGTTTTGGAAGATTCATTGATGAGGAGAATATTATCAAACTTCCTTTCGATTCAACTCAAATTTCTTCATCCTTACTACCTCTATTCAAATGGAATTATCCAAACACTTATGATCATGTAACATATTCTGAAGAGAAATTGAAAGGATTCAAATTTAATTATCAACTTGTAAATGTGGAAGATTTGAATGGAAGAGGTGAAACATTGCTCTCCTCTCACATGTACCAAAATCAAGGAGAGGCTGAATATGCTGTAGCACTGTACATGTATTTGCGTCTAATTGGTCACTCCTCTGACTCTATTACCATTCTTGCTTCATACCAAGGTCAGAAGACTCTCATTAGGGATATTCTCAAACAAAGATGTGAATCTTTGGGTTATCCAGTGGTAACAACCATTGATAGATATCAAGGTCAAGTTAATGACATTGTCATTCTTTCAACTGTTAGAACTACCCATCCTGGTCACTTGAATGATCCTCACAGATTATCTGTTGCCTTGTCTGCAGCTAGAAAAGCTCTCTTTGTTTTATGCAGACATTCTCTTCTCACTTCTAAATGCACACCATTTGTGAATCACTCACTGGATGAAGCATTTTCAAAGAATGGAAGAGATGCTAATACTCTTTTTGTTCAACCAAAGGATGAACTGATAGCAATCAAATCAGTCTTTGAACTTGGTTCACTTGTACAAAATTTGGCTATTGAAAAATATTCACAATAAATTATTTTAACTATTTACATTAGTTCGTTAGTATTTCTTTTTGCCTTATTAAAATGCATCACTTGGACAAGAGAGGCCAAGTTTCAGTTTTTCAACCTTGACAACATACAGAGTCAGACAATAATAATACCATAAGGAGCTGGCAGCAACAATGAAAGCATGCCAAATATTGTGTGATGAAAAGAACAAGTCAAATTTGCCAGGGAAGGCTCTTTCAGGGAATTTGGTGAGCCAGAAAACTAATCCAAGACCATACAATGAAACCACAATGATAATTCCAATCATGAAATCTTGATTGTAATCCGAATAGAAACTACCTGTATACTCTTGTTTCAATGGAAGAATGAAAAGTAAAAAGTGTGAAATTGGAATAATAGCACTCAAAACCATAGAAATGAATAAAACAGTTCTCACAATACCAAAAATTTTGAGAGCACGCGGACTCTTGAATGGCAGGCATGGGAAAATCATTCCAACAACTGCAAACAAACCAATTGATGAAATGTAAACTATTTGCCAACCAACATAACAATACAAGTTAAAGTACAGAGCTGGAATGATGCTACTTCCAATAAGTCCAGAAATGGCACTCACATCACATCTGTACGAAATACCCCAAATTTTCTTTGAGTGACAGTTAAGGGTGTGATACATTGATGAACAGAAAAAGCAATTAATTGCAAATCCAAGATAAATGATAACAATGATCATGTCCAAAACGTTTTGTGCACTGAATGAGCCAGTATTATGCTCTGCAACCATAAAGTAAATGGTATAGAATATGAGAGCAACGTATCCAAATATTGGAAGCATGTGTGTCCAGATATTGACAGTTTCATTGTGTAATCTAAAGATACTTTGGAGACATAATTTGAAAGAAAAGTATTTTCTATAGTGATTTCTAATGAATGGATTGTTTCTCAAAAAATCAGGAGTCTCATCAAAAGAGCACAGACAAAAGTGGGTGTGGAATTTGATTGGCTTTCCTGTATCTTCTTGATTATAAATATTCTTTGGAGTGAATTCAGTGTCTTGAACCAAGTGAGTGGATTCATCCAATGCCTTCGATTCAGGGTTTTGTTCCTTGCTGTCACCAACAGCATTCGGAATAGTTTGATTAATTGTTACACCATTTTCCTCAATTATTTCTTCTTTTGGAAGTGATTCTATGGATTGTGTTCTCGAGTGAGAAACAGTTTTTGGTATGTTATTTTCCAAATCTTCCTCACCAGAGGATTGTTCCTCCTCTTCATCCATAATCTCTTTGAAAATATTGAAAGGACTCTCTGTCAGTAATTTAAGAGCCTTCTTACTCTTCTTTTTTGTGACATTTGCAAAACGTTCAGCAACTTGTTCAATCCTGTGCATGGCAACATCTTGAGCACTCTCATCATGAGAATGTCCATTGACAGTACTCTCTGTGAAATCATCAGTAGAGGTAACATCAGTAGCATCAGTGCTCATGTGTTCTTCCAAGTGATGGTGAAGATGATGATGATTGTGTTGCAATAATAACATCTTGGGTAATAAATTATTCTCTGATGAATGATCATCTATTGTAGTGGAATTGGCTTGATTATTCTTCTCATCTTCAGTAGGAGGATTAATATTAAATGCTACGTGATGATGGTGCTGATAAATAAGCTTGTGATCTTTTTCGGAATCGTGATGATTATCCGTTTGTTTTTCATTGACCATCTCTCCTGTGCTGTGAGGATAACAGATATTTTTTTTGTATTGGAGATTCATCGCGAATATTCATTCTCGAAAAAGGCCAATCATTACCGGAATAATTTCATTTGGGCTTTAATTTTTATTTGGTGGAGAATTGTTGTTGGAGAGTGGTGATGGTAATGATTAAGCTAATATATTGATGTTAAAGAAGTATAGCTGTTTGTTAAAAAGAATTAAGCTACAGATCCAAAGAGTACTTATTTCTATAATGCACCACAATTTCATCCGAGTCTTCATATTTTGCAAGTTTGAACAGATAGGCATGACCACTATGTAAGCGAATATATTTTGTATTGGAGCATAGAATTCTATCAGAGGAACGACTATCATAAATTAATTGTTGATGTTTCAAGAGTTGAGGATTTTGTACGTGTTGATGATGATGACTAGTCTGATAATCATCATGATAATACAATTTCCCCTCTCCGTATATTCTCTCAATAATAATATCATCATAGATTGGAATATCCCACTCGACAATCGACTGTGTAATTCTCTTAATCTTTAAATTTCCCTTAATCTCCAATGAATCATCATCCAATTGAATATCCTTATGCGTACCAATAACTTCTACAGTGACATTGGATAGATCTGAACTTTTAGAGTCGGCTTTGGTTAATTCGTGATGAGAATGAAGATACTGATTGCTTTTTTGAGCGTTATTGTGTTGATTGCTTGTTGAATGTGTTGGCATTTTGTTTTTGTTAAGGAACTTGCGTTCAATTCCAACCGACAATTTTAATAGAGTTCCAAGATGCTGCCTTTTTAAATCTCGGGTTATTGAGTGCTTAATATAAAAAATCCTTAATTACATTTTGATTGATTAATATATTGAATAGTAAATCGGCTAATGAAAATATCACAAATTGTGGCAATGAATGTATTACATGTATTCTTTTTCATTTGGTTCAACAATAATTTCTGTGAACAATTGATGCACCAATATCGTCATACTCTTGCTTTGAAATAAAATTCTGCTGTTGGCTTGCAGAAGATGCCATCATTATTGAACCACCAATCCAACTGAGGCAATGTCTTTCTGGTGGGGCAGTAACCTTGATATTCATGGAAACAGGGGCTAAACTACATAATTCCTTTTGCAATCTTTTTCCAATACCTTCAAACATGGTATTTCCACCACTAAGCACAACATTGTTGAAAAGATCTGGTCTTAATTCAAGGTTACACATTCCAATTGAGTTGAATATCATTTCATGAATTCCACCAACATCCATTCCTATTGATTCTGGATGAAACAATACTTCTGGACATCTGAATCTTTCACTTTCAATCGTGATCATGTTTCCATCTGGTAATTCATAATCTTTCGAATCGAATTGTTTAAGCTCCTCTTCAAAATCCAAAGCAACGTAACAACTTTTCTTAATTTCTGCAGACATCTGTCTCTCATTCGTATTTACCTTCTTACCATTACTCTCCAAAATACAACGTCCACTTCTAGTTTCTGCCCCATAGTACATCTCTTCAAAATACCTTGTCACTTTACCCTTTTCGTTTAGAATCTGATGTAACAAATCAGACAAATCCTCTCCACCCAATTCCAATCTAGAAACTGCATCTTTAATGGCACGTCCTTCATAAATTGGAACAGATTGTGTAATTCCACCTCCACTCTCCAACACAACACCAGTTTGGCAATCACAAGCAACCAATGACAAGACTGCCTGATTTTCAAGATTCAACGAGGGCACATTAAACTTTTCAAACATGATCTGTGTTGTCTTTTCACGAGCTGTATCGTCATTCAACACACTCTCTGTCAATAGCACACCATTGCTCTCAGGATCAACTCTCAATTCATCATGAAATGTGTAATACCACACCTTCTCCATGCCATCCCAATCCACAATTGTGCCACGTTCGATGGGAAGCTTGGCCCAAGTTACACCAATCTGGGAGAATACTCTATCCCCAACTCTCTCCCTTTGGTTGAGCATGATTGATTTCGTCTTTCGATATTCAACAACGGAAGGGAATGTTGATATAGGTGCTTCTTCTCCGGCAAAACCTGCCTTGCACATTGTTGATCCACAGTCAATCACGACTATAGGAGGTGACATTTTTTTTTGATTTGTGAACTTTAATATTATACTTTTTGATAATTCGTACAACTAAAGTTGCAAGTTCATCAGTACACCCAATGTAAAAGTTGACTTGAACAAACGACTATTTTAGAAATCTCTTGATTTTAGTATGAATCAGATGATATTTAGATAATTTGAGAGATTTAATTTATTTTTAATTACCAGTAATATTGTAATTTGATGATATTCAATTGGCCGTTTAACCAATAGATAAAAACCTAGTTTCTAAAGTTGAGTTGTATAAATTCCTATTTGATAACTTGTTAATTAGTAGGTCCATAAGAAATATATTGATTATTGTCTGCATTTGGATTGTAATTAGCATTAGGATTGAATGGTTGATAAGGATTGAAATCATTAGTTGGTGGATATGGCAAAGTACTAACACCTGGTTGACTGACTGGTTCATTTCCAGTTGGTTCATAGAAACCATTTCCTCCAACAGTAGCAGCAACTGGTTGAGCAACAACAGGTGGTTGATAAACTTCATTATTATGAGAATCATCTTTTGCTTGGTCTAAAGTTATGGATTGTGTGGAAGTTGCATAAGATTTTTCAACTGGTTTAGTTGTCGTTGTTTCAATTGTGGTAGTAGTGGCAGTGGCATCATGATAAGCACTAGTGCTTCCTGAACTTCCATTTCTAGTAAATTCAATCTTGATGAAACCATTCTTATGTAAACATAAACCCAATGAAATAAACAAGACAATCAACAACCAAATAACTGAAATAATAGTCAATGCAGCGAATGTATACATTATTCCAAATTTGTGTGGAGTATATTCATTCGAAGTTGCCAATTCTTGAGTATTTTGTGGATTGTAAAAACATTGTGAAGTTTGATTGAGTTGATAAAGTGACAAATAATTATCAACACAAGTGTAATCAGTGTTACAGCTCTTAGAGATCTTGGCTTGTACAGTGCTATTGGTTATTGTTTGATATTCCATAGTAACAGTTGGTGTCCAACATTCCTTACATGTCAAAGTACATTGCAAATTCTGCACACTACTGCAACATCTACAATTACAATCACGATAATAACATGATTTTGAAGAGCCAGAACCAGTACATGTCTGACATTTATCGCAACATGTATCACAACACTTGTAACCATCACAACAACCTGATGTCGAATTGATGGCCAAGGTTACAGCCAAGGATGAGCAACTATCACCACTTTGGCAATAGCTACAATAGGAACAGTCTTTGGTACAACATTTAGATGATACGACTGATCTACCTACAACATTACAAGTAGAGGCAAGGAAAGTTTCTTTCACTCTAATTTCGGCTATTTGTTTATACGAAAGGTCAATATCATCATCATAACATTAAAACTTACGATAGGTTTCACCAAAGAAAACACCAATCCAAACAACAAACATGACAAAGGCCACTATGGATGACGTTATTATTTGACAAATTAACAACTTGGTGCTATTCTTCATGTTATCACAAAAGCAATGAACTCAATTTTTTTAACGAATTTTAATTAGGATGTTATTGAATGAGACGTTCCAATGAGACAAGGGGCGATGACCTTTGGCTGCTCAAAAAAGTAAATTGAGTTTTTTTGTGAGTTTCGAATATTCGAAATAATTGTGAACAGTTTTGTAAAATTGTTGTAAAATGAAAAGTTTAGTGAATTGGAGGGAGCGTTGAATGTTTCATCAATGAAAATCCAAATTGAGTGTTTTGAAATATTCACAAGATAATGAAGAGGTTATGTGATTGAATTGCTGTTAGTTTCTGTCTTTTTTCTTGCAGCGAGAATATCTCTTGCTTCCTTACTTTGATTCTTAAACCTTTCGAATAACTCTTTCATATCTTGAAGGCAATGAAATACCACTTGATCAAATAAATTACTTTCTGGTATTTCATTCGAATTGATTTTAATCTCCAAATCATCATAAAGTCGTTGTAAATTGGGATAATTGAGCTCGAGTGGACTTCCCAACCTTAAATAAGTTTCTAATATCTTATTCGCAACTTTCTTTCGATTTCTTTTCGAACATTTCTTATAATGTTGAATGTGTTCATAGCAAATGACAGCTTCTGGACAAAAACTCCTCCGTGCAAAGTCGAGAAATATTTTAAAACTTCTCTTTCTCGCCAGAATAAAACACAAATCAGATGAATTATTTTCCATACTACTCTTTTTCTTTCGGATATGTTGTAAGAAACTGTACACAACCGGAAGAAACACCGTAATGAATACTTCACATATGGACATGACCACAAAAGCCATTGAGGATGGAACAAAAAACTCGACCATTCCAATCAGTATTGGCACTGACATTCCAATAATAAAATACGTGGCACACAATATTTGAACAATAATTAAGGCAATGGTTTCTCTCTTGATATTCCATGTGTCCTTATCACCGAAAAAACTCAAAATTAAGCAACAAATCTCTGCGAATATGTAGATTGCCATGAGTGAGACCAAAATAATGGAATAATTCAAGGACATTCCACACCCATGACTGAACAGGAAAAAATCTCCACCAGGTCGAAGGAATATTTCTTGATTCTGTGTTGATTGGAAATAGCTTTCAACTCCACCCAGAATGAAATACAAGACAATATGCATTCCAAGAAAGAAAATGTAAATTGGAATGGACATCTTGTAGCTGACCATGAAGGAGAGGATGTTGATGTGTTTCTGATATTTTCGAACGAAAACTCCAGAGTGTTGCTCCTCGAGTTGATTTTCAATCTTGTCCATTTGCTTACAATCGATTGTGGTTGACTCAATGGTGAAAGCCTCAAAATCTACCTTCTTGGAATCTTTCCTAGGTGGAGAATCAACCTTTCGTATAACATTATCTTCCATTGTAAAACCTTCTGTAGAAGTGAGATGTGATGCCAAGGAATAACTCGATATCATTTTATCATCTGATCTTGGACTAGAAAACATATCACCATCCTCAATCTTTGAATCAGCATCTTCATTCTCAATATTCACAACAAATACCTCATCAATGGTCGTTGTAACGGAATTTAACGAATTGAGGGTTTGAAAATCAGGACTAAAAGTTGGAGGAACTGGAGAGGTTGGTGAGTTTGGTTCTGAGAATTCATGATCTTTGGGTCGAGAACCTAGATACATGGATGCAGTTCGTTTGAGTTCGACCAGTTTCGTCTTTTTCAAATTTAAGATATACAAGAGATACATTCTTATACATCGAATGCATGATGGAATAATCGTTAATTGAGGGAATATTAAACATCCCAACAAGTATAAACCGCATGGAAATAATCTCCTGCCAGCAATCATTCTAGAACATGCCAATACAACACAAATAGTGGTTGCAGTTAGAGTCAAGATCATTTGTATTGGACTTCTTGCTCGAATATGTCCCTCGTTCCAAAATTTTGCAATTCCTACAATGCTTGTAAGCAAGATAATCAAATAAAGTAGTAGTAAACTAGACGAAACTCCTAAAGTTACCCAAGTATCTGGACAGAGGCCATACTGATATTCCGAATTATCCCTACTCAAAGATCCCAATTCGAATAATATTTCATAACAATAAACAGAGCTATTTGATGAAGGTAAAGTTTCGTTTCTAGTTTCCAACAAAGAGAAATTAATTCCGTCTCCAAATTCTTTCATTCTATTAGTTGACGATTACCCTCACTCACAGTAAACATTTATTTTTTTGAGGATTGAGACAGCTGGATATTGCAACACTTCATTGCATGTCTGCTTGTCAACCCAGGTAATAAATTTACAAGGTTTCGTTAACTTTCGAATATTTTTGTTATAGATATGTCTCCTCCCTTAAAGTGTAAGAGATTAATCGAAAAAGTTACAAAACTCTATTCAAATCTGGTATGACCATTAATTATTTGAAATGTAAGGTTTGGTGAACTGTTGACACCAACTTTTGCCACATGTCAAATGTAAAAGCAAAAAAAAAAGAAACCTTTCATCGTTAACATGACATTATTTCGAAAATTATTAGATTCCCTCCGAAAGAAGGACAAGACCAATAACAACAACAACACTACTTCTTCCTCAAGTCACAATTCCCTCTCTGATTCTTCCCGCCAAAATTTATGGTTATCCACAACGAACAACAACACTGCTGGCGGGAACAATGATAACTCTTCATCATCTTCGTCACCAAAAAGCAACAAAAATAAGAACGTTAACGGGAGTAATGTTAGTAGTGGTAGTGGTAGTAGTTTAGAAAATAATTTAGGAATGGCTATTGATGAATACTTTTTTCATTGTGCAGGGTTGTTGGGAAAACCTGAATATGTGAAGGAAATTTTGGATAAGAAGGAGAAGGCTAATGTAAAGGATCATGTATGTATTCTGAACTCTTTTTTGGAGTGGATTGGTTTATATATATTGTGATAATTGTGATAATGGAAATTGATTATTATTTTAATAATTATTAATTAATATGATCGGAAAATATAGATGAATAGAAATATCTTGCATCATGCTTGTCAATGGGGAAATATAGAGACTGTAAAATATGGAATATCAAGAGGTGTACCAGTAAATGTAAAGGACTCACTCGGAAATACACCACTTCACTATTGTTGTGGTGAGGGATATTTCAATATTGTTGCCTTGTTATTGTATCATCCAAAGATTAAGGTTGATGTGAAAAATAAGGAAGGCCACACACCTAGGAGAAGAGCTTATTTTCATGGGCATGATGATGTCTTGATATTGCTTGATAAGTTTATGGGAAACATTGCTGTACGTGTTTTTAAAATTTCTATTTTTGGAAAATTAATTTAATTATTGAATAGCTTTTTAAGGAAAGATTAAAAAATCAAGTCCTCGATGTGGAAACTACATATCCAGATTATAAACTTAGTGATATAAATATTCGAACACAACATTAATATTAATTGAAAATTAATTTTCAAAAATTAGTTTCACTCAAATCAACCAATAAATAATACAATTTAATTTAATATTAAATTATACATTAAATTATTAATTCCAAGCACAACCCATTAATACCCAATTTTAGAAGTGAAATTAAAAAAAATGAATACAAATGGTGGAGGAACCATTCTCTCTCGAACATCAGTGGCAGCCAGTAAAGGAGGATGGAAATCATCCAACAATGACGATGATGAGAATAGTTATCCATCAACATTAACATCATCAACAATAAATAATAGTAAAACATTGGAAGATGATCGGGATGATGGAAAAGATCGTTCATCTACTATGAAAGAGGTGTCAAGTCCATCTTCATCATTATCAGGAGGAGAGATTGCCTATTATCAGGAAGAGGAAATTTCTAACAATGGCGATGAGTCAAATATTAATTATTCTGATGATTATGAACAAATACAACCATCGTCAGTACTTGTTATGGAGGAATTTGATTCGGAACAAAAAGGAAAACGAAGAATAATTTATGGAAATGTAGAATCACATTGTTTTGAGAGGGAACAGCTGATACATGAACATTATCATGATCAGGTAATTGCTCCCTCTGTAAATAATGGTAGAAGAAGAATTGTAAATTTTGCAAAATCATTTGCCAAGCAAAAAACAATGTTAATGTATATAACAAGTTTAATATGTTTAATAATTTATCAAGTCACAAATATTTTGGTTAATATTTGTGTAAAGAATGTAATTTATATAGTTGGATCTTTAATTTATTCGAGTTGTTCATGTAATGAATATTCACAAATTGTATTATTGGACGATAGGTCTTCGACTTCATCAGCAAATTCCAGCACTGGTCATGCAACAGCATCTGTATATAGAACAGCACTGGGAATGTTTCAAAGTAGAGCCATGTTCGAAAGGTTTTGGCAAGAATTAATTGATTACTTTTGGAAATTTATCTTTTCTGAACAATACCATTCTTTACAGGAATTGACTGAAGCCATTCAAATAAGGAAAGAATTTTCAAGAGAACGAAATTTTAATTATCCCAGATATTCTGACAATACAATTAGTAATACTAAGTATAGATGGTACAACTTCTTGTGGAAGAGTATTAGTGCTCAATTTTCATTAAGAATGAATCAGTACTTTTTGGCATTGGCCTGTCTTCAGTTTTGGAAAGCTGCCAGTCCAACTAATCCAATGTGAGTATAAGAGTTCAAAAAGTTAGAAACATTCTTAACATAATTTTAAAGTACGACGTGGATTCCCTTAATATTGGTCGTGACAGTCGGAGTAGCTAAGGAGCTAGTGGATGATTTGTTTAGATATCAGAAGGACTCTGAAATTAATAGCAAATTAGTGACAATTATCAGACATGGAAAAACTGAAACAATTCCTTCCTATCAACTACAAGCAGGAGATATTGTCTATCTGCAAGATGATGAACAGATTAGAGCTGATATGGTTCTCATTCATTCAAGCAATGTCCTGAAAAAAGAAGGCTTTTCCACAGTAACAGGTGGTATTGCCTGGGTGGAAACAAGTGCTCTCGATGGAGAATCTCACTACAAGGAGAAGAAATCTATTGGTGCAATCCAGAAACTTTTAACTACCTCCAGTGGTGAAAGTGAAGTATCAATGGTAAATGACTTTTCATGTATTATTGAATGTAATGCTCCTAATGCAGATTTGGATCATTTCAAAGGTGAAATAATCGTACCCTACAAGAATAGAATGGACAGGTTTTCAGTCACATCTAATAATTTACTATTACAAGGCACAACATTGAAAAGTACCGCATCTGCTTTGGCTGTAGTAATTTATACTGGAAATGAAACAAAAATTGGAATGAATAGAAAGGAAGTTGAAATGAAATGGACCAAGATGGATAACTTTATCAACCATGTAGTAGTTGGAATTTTTATTGTCCAGTTTTCTATTGGATTGGCCTTTGGATTAATTGGCAATTATCTCTATTTTAATAATGGAAAGAATATGTTTTATCTTAATACGGCCGTAGATTTTCAACATTCCAAGCTTGTCACTGGTTACTACATTCTTGATGTGCTTGAATATTTTGCTGAAAAGATATTGCCTTACCTAATCATACCTCTGAGATTTACCATGTTATGCTCTCTAATGATTCCACAATCTTTGAAAATCACGTCAGATGTAGCCAAGTACATTATCTCAATGTTTTTCATACCAAAAGATGACCTTTTATGTGATGCTCAGGGGAATAGAACTAGTGCATCCAATACTTCTGTAGCAGAGGACTTGGGTCAAATAGATTACATTTTCAGTGACAAGACAGGTACCCTAACAGAGAATTTATTGACACTCTCTAGAGTTATTGTTGATGGAAAGGTTGTTGATGCCTCAGTTTCTCATCATCCTACCAGCATAAATACTCACAAAATTGGTTTCCTCAATGAGCAATGTAATTTTACAGAGAGCACATTGTCCTTCCTGAGAAATTTGGCCCTTTGCCATACAGTTTATTGCGACAATTCAACAAGTGGATCCTTCTTGCCACATTACAGATCGAGCTCGCCCGAAGAGGATGCCTTTGTCAAATATGCAGCATATCAAGGAGTTGTTTTAAATTACAGAGATGAGGAAAGAATGATTTTGAGAATCCATTCAGATGCTAATAATTTTACTTTGGAGGAATATAATATATTGAAAGTAATTCACTTCACTTCAGATAGAAGAAGAATGTCCATAATTGTAAAAAGAATATCTGACGATCCAAACCAGTGTAAATATTATATTTTCTGTAAGGGAGCAGATGATGTTATTTGTGAGAGGATGAACAATCAAGCAAATGCTGAAATACTACAAGAAACCTTGAGTCACATTCAGAATCTTGCCTCGAAAGAAGGACTTAGAGTAATGCTTATGGCTGGTAAAGAGCTTGCTATGGAGGAAGTCACCACTTTCCTGGAAACAATTTCACAAATGGAAGAAGGAGAACAACAACCAATTGTCGATTCAATAGAGAAGGAGTTTCTGTTACATGGAGCCACTGCTATGGAAGATAAACTTCAAGAAGGAGTTGGTGAGTGTATTGATAGCTTGAGAGAGGCTGGAATCTCTATTTGGATGCTCACAGGTGACAAGATGGAAACAGCTGTACAAATTGCTCATGCCTGTCATCTGGTTCCTTCATTACATCAAGATTTAATCGATATATCCCATCTGAAAGGAAATTCCTTCTCCTCTGTTAGAGATTCTCTGAGAATAATTTCAGAAAAATACGATGAATTGGAATCTAATATTTTCAAATGTTTAGTATTTGAAGGAAGAGTATTGAATTTCATATTGGATGAACAAGAGTCAACAGATTTGGAGAATGTTTCAACTTTTTTAAAGCTTTGCAAATCAGTGAATGCATGTGTTAGCTGCAGAATGACTCCCAAATTGAAAGGAAAGATTGTCAGACTCATTAAATATCCGCTCTCCTCAGAAGATTCCAACAATAGACTTCAATCGCTCTCCTCTCCAATTTGTTTGGCTATTGGAGATGGTGGAAATGATTGTAACATGATTCTAGAGGCAGATGTTGGTATTGGTATCAGTTCGAGTGCCAAAATAGATCAAGAAACTCATCAAGAGGTCAATACAGAGTCAGAACATTTACAGGCTGTTAGAGCAGCTGATTTTGGCATTCCAAGATTTAGTATGTTGAAACGTCTCTTACTTGTGCATGGAAGAAACAGTTACAAGAGATTGGCTCTCATTTCACAGTACACCATGTACAAATCAGTTGTTTTGGCTGCATGCCAGCTTGTTTATAATTTACTTTTCACCTATTTCAGTGGAAATACTATTTTACAATCCCATTCTCTGGTTTTTTATAACATCCTTTATACTAGTGTTGTGCCATTTGCATTTTCTATGGGGGATGTGAGAATTGGAGATTTAATACGGTACATTACTCCAGCTTCACTTAAATTGGGAAGTGCTAATAATGGACATTCATTTGAAGTTTCTGATATGGCTCTAGAAAAGATTCCAGAGCTATACAGATCCTCCAGAAGAGGAGAAACCTTAACACAAACCAGCTTATTTTTATGGTTTTTGAATGCTGCCTATCAAGGTTTTATTATTGTATTATTCACTTGCTTTGGAATTGGTTATTATGGAGCCAATATTTTGAGTAGACCTCAAAATTTTCATGAAAATTCTCTAAATATTGAAATATCTAGATTTGGGAAATTTAAAAATGATTTGGAGCATATTAATAGTTTGATGATTTTTATTATTGTTTCTGTACAATATCTAACAGTTATGATAATGGAAAGGTGTAATCATGTAAAATTCCATCCTGGTATCACTCAAAAACCATCCCCTTCTTTACTAAATCTGAGATTATCAACTGTTATAATGGGATTAAGTATTTGTGTATTCCTTATTGTTAATAGCATGTCGTTTTTGGGAGGAAATTTGGGACATTTGGAAGGAAGATTGTGGAGAGTTTTCCTAGTATTGGGAGATTATTCATTGTTTTATTTGGTAGCTCTAATTGCTATTTCATTATGTATCTTACCAAGTTTATTGGTCATATGGGGAGTTAGAGATGCATCTTTCTTTTTATTATTGAAAAACCTCAAACATTTAATTGGTAATGGTTGTTCAACATATTCAACACTTTCAACCTCTGACTCAGATGAAGAAGAGTCACTTGATGAATCTGACAGACTTCTCCTTAGATATAATGTATCTGCATATATCAGACAGCGAGAAGAACAATTCTATTCAGCAACAGATGCCAACAGTATTGATTCTGAAAAATTAGACCAATTTTATGGAAAATTGAGAAAGTTGGTGCGATTATCGATGGGCTTATCAGAGCTTTAATAAAAACCAATTAATAAATTCCATCTTCAATAAGATTTGAATCCAAATCAATTCTATTTCAATTGTTATTTGCTAGTTTACAAAAACAACTTGTTCAAAGTTTGTAATACTTCTCAGATGTGTAATCAAATATTGTTTATTGTTCATTCCATTTTTTTACCAATCTACTGATCATAATATGTTCCATATTGATATAAGAATCTGTTCGCTTAATCAGTTCAATCTTTGAACTAATAACATATTTCCTTCTCCTTGTTACATATTTGACACTCCTTGTTATAAAGTTTAGTATTAATAATCATATCGAGAACAAAAGCACACTCAACGCCCAAAAAGTCTTTTGCAGAGAACGAATAACACTTATCTTCATAATTTTCTGGACCAGAGAATGCAGAATATAATAAGGCATCAGCAACAGCATTATTCTCAATCTTAAAGGTTGATCCTAAAAAAGGAAACTTATAGTGTGCAATATAATTAACAAGAGCTTCCTTAATACCTTCTTGAAGTGTATTGAAAGGTTCTGGTTCTGTTGGTGTTACGGTTGTGTAATTGCCAAAATATTTCTTTACCATAACATTACAAACATATTGTAAACATGTCTCAATTGATTTCTTGAATGCAATGACCAATTTTTTATCATTGTTACTTCTTTCATCTTTGATTTTTTCCAATTCTTCCAAAGCCAATGTAAATAATCTTCTTCTAAAATATTTAAAATCATTTTCATAAATGAATTGTTCTAAATTTCGTTGTTCCTTCTTGTTCATTCTAATGTGTTTTTGAAGGAATGAAAATAAATCTCTATCGGCAATTACTCCAAAGTCATAATAATTTTCAATCTTTGCTTTTGTTTTATCAACACGTGCTGATTGAATAAAAGTGTTGCCAAATTCTGCCGAAAAATTGGTTCCACAGAATAAAGACATGTGAAAGAAATTATTGTTTACAATAGCTTGTGTTAGGATTGTTAATAGACCTCCTTTCGTACCATTTAATCCTATTAAATGTGAAAGATTGGACGAATCTGTGAGTGAACTGTTTGTTGTTAGAGAGATATTCTAGAGAAATTTGAAAATTAATACATACAGTGAATAAACATTTGCTTCATCAATGACAGCTATGAATTTTTCAATTGGATTTTGAATTCCAAATAAGGTAGAATTATTATTTTAGGTTTGAATAATTTCTCCAATTAATACTTGAGAAATTTTAATTAAAATACTAGAAGGCGTGAATGTGTATTGAACATAAAACTTGGTAAACGCTTCACCACTTGCCCCAGTATTACCATTTAATTGCATGTTTGCCAAATATGGAAGTATTCCCCAAATAAAGTAAAACAAATGGATTTTCTCTTGCATTTTGAATTAATTTTAAAATATAAATCAATATTCAGTTGTTAAACCACTTGATGATTCAGCATGACTAGTGCAAGTTAAAATCATTCCTGGATTTTTAGATAGTAATCTAATGGTTGTCTTTCCACAACCAGATGGACCCAAAAACATTATGGAACTTCTATGTTTTTCTTCAAGTTTTTTAAATAATTCATCATCTTTTTCCATTTTGTAATGGAATTGAGAAAAGTAAGGTAGCTCTTGTTTGGCAAATTTGTCACCGTTTAAAGGTAATTCACATGATCTAAAGTTTTTACCAAAAGCAGGGTGTCCAAATTTAACACCTGAAGAAGGAATAGTTGTTGCATTCAGTAATTCTTGTTTAAAATTTGGCCAATCTTCAAACTTTAAGTTTTTAGTTGGGTTTTCTTTCAAGAGAGTTGAATTTGCTTCTCCGTATTGATCGACACATTTCTTCATGTCCTCCTCTGAACCGTCAGAGATCTGTTTTTGTTGTGATTTTATGATTAATTGGAGGAGAGTTTTAGGTCTTTCCATTGGTTTCACTATAACCCTTTCTACCCAATCAACAACTTTGCCAATTAAATTACGTGAAATATTTGGAAAGTACTTTAAGGCATTATCAATCACATAACTAATACCAAATGATTTATCATGTGATTCTAAAAGTCTGTTGACAATTGCTCTAATTGCAGTAGCTGTAAAACCAGCATTAAATAATTGTTTTGCTTCATCTTCAGTTAAACCAGCACCTCCATTCTCATCTTTAGAGCATAATATTAAGTAAATTGCTTCCCTGGTCCATTCTTTGTATTTGAGTGGATTTATTCGTGCTATTCTTTCTGAGGAATTATTTTCAGAAAGTAAAGAAGGAGATCTAGGAAGTTTCTTCTTTTTGCTGGAGAATTCAAAAAACTCCAAACTTTAAAAATACTGAGTGGAGATGCGGGGTATCGATCCCCGTACCTCTTCCATGCTAAAGAAGCGCTCTACCATGTGAGCTACATCCCCTTCACATTCATATTGAAAATTTGCTCATGGTATTAAGTATGAAAGTTTCATGTCTTATATTGGTCACTTATTTCAATAAAGCAGCAACTCTTTGAGTAGTGTCACACTTTAATTTCTAAAGATTTGATTCAATTCTCTCAATAATTCTTCCTTCTAGAAGAAAAAAATTAACCATTTCCTAATTTTAATTCATTTCTTCATCTTGATTATCATCTTTACTAACATTCATCCGTGAAATGAAACTGCAGAACTATCTATTGATCTCAACGATAGTAAAAAACTATTGGACGTTTCTTAAATCCCTTCTTCTTCTTTTTTTCATTTTCCTTGTTTCCTGTTGGTGTCTCAGTGGAATTTTCATCAATGAAAAAGGTTTCACTAGAAGTAAAGCCAACTTCCTTCAACAAATAATCGTGAAAGCTTGTTGGTCTGAATTTGATGTGTTTAAAGTTTTCCTGAATTTTAGAGTTGAGTTCTCTCTTTTTTGTGTAGCTTTTCCAGTGTTGAGGTTCTAAAATGAATATTCCTCCAGGCTTGAGTAGCTTGTGAATTTTGTGGAATAGGAATTTTACAGAATTATCTCCATAATTAAGGTGAACCCATTTTGTTACACTCAAGCAAGAAATGATATTAAATGTGGCCTGAGTCTTGTTTGTTGATTTTGAAATAATTTCCTGCATCTTTTCAATTGTTAAGTCAGAAATCTTTGTTTCTACAATTTCTTCTACGAAATTCTGCACCTTGAAATGTACCTTATCGATTAGAGTATTCATGTAGGATTTGTGGCAAATATTCACAGAATTGTCCAAATGTTCTTTCAATAATTTTCTATTATTTCTCCAGATGAAAATTTTCTCTTCCTTTTCCTCTGGAGTCTCTGCTCGATGTAAAGCCACATAAGTATGAACACTCATGCCAAGTTTGTCGTCCTCATCTTGATCCTTCTCTGTAGCATTGAATCTCTTCAAATTAATTAAATGATCCTTTGCTTTTCTAATTAGTACTGAATCAATATCGATTGCATTCATATTTTTCAAGGAAATTTCTTTCTCAGCCTTTACACCAAGTTGGGATTCATAAAAGTCAGCCATTTGCATTGAAAATAACCCTTGATTACATCCAATATCTAAACAATTGAGGTTAATTGGTGACTCCGTGGAATTTTTGAAGTAATTCGTTAAACAATTTGAAATTATTTCCAATCTTGGATCAATCAAGTGCCTATCTTCCTTTGGTTTGGCAGCATTCACATCATTGTACCTGTATGAATAATAATTCTTATAATTTCCAAAGCTAGAATCCTTGCTTGTTGAATTATTTTCAAACTTCCACTTCTTACTAGTCTTCTCAACGACTTCCGATTGTGTTTGTAATCCACTAATAACATCTCCTACTTGGCTCGAACTATCCTGAGTATTCAAAGATTGTTGTTGAGCACTTTGCTCAAACTCTTGAGTGGCAACAATTGGAAACTCTTCCGACGTCGATTCCAATGATTGTGTTTGTAATGAAATTACTCCTTCCTCCTCTTGGGTTGCCAACACGGAAACTTCTTCATCATGTTGTTCTTGTGGCAAATCTTCTTCATATTTTCTCTTCATTTTTTTTTTCAAATGCTTTTGAAGAATCAAACATTAATAGATATGTATGGTAATCATAAGAAGGTCAATTTCTTCGTTAGAGAACAAACTCCAATTGAATTAGCATTCATACAATTTGCAAATCTCATAGAAAAAATTGTAGAAATTAACCAAAAATTCATTAAGGGAATCATTAAGAGGATATATGATCAAGCCCAAGACTGCCAAATTTTCTACAGCTGTTTCCGAAACACAGGAAATCAAACCATTTTCTTTAGGTAAGAATAAATAATCACCATCATTAACCATTAATTTCAAGTTTTTATCACCTAACTTTTGACCATTCAATAATGAAAAATTCAAAAAGATAGAGTAGTAGTATTCGGAATAAATCAACAATTTCATGATCATTGATCAATAACAACAAATCTTGTTAACGTTAACAATAAGAATTTACAAATGATAATACTATTTATTAATAATTCTAAAAATACAAAAAAATGGACAATTATTGGGTTTCATCACAATAGTAAGTAGAAATCAAAAATTACATTATCGGAGGAGAAGTGTTTTTATTTTCTCGTGTGTGATGTATTGTTGATGTTCTACTATTGTGTTGAATATTTTGTTGGCCATCATCGTCATAACAAACAACATTATTGTATTATTAATATTATTATTATTACTATTGGAAATAATGACATGATTAGCAAATGGATACAAACACAATTATCTAAAAAACAACAGCAGCAAGCTTCTTCGAATCAACCACAAACATCCCTTCAGCAGCTTGATACATCCGATCCCGATGCACAATTTTCTCCCTTGGAAAAACAATTAATTTTGATGAGTACTATTAAAAATTTAAAAGATATTGGAAAGAAAGTGGGTGGCCATCTGAGAGTAGTTTCAACAGCAATGGTGTATTTTAAACGATTTTATTGTCAGAATAGTATTTCCGATTGTGATCCTGCCTTGCTGGGAGCTGCAGCATTGTTGTTGGCAAGTAAAATCGAAGAATGTCCACTCAATGCTAAGAATATACATCAAATATGTTTGGGGAAGGAAACACCATCATCACAAAATTATGATACAAAGGATGTTACCACACTTTTTCCTTACCCACTACAACAAATTTTGGAATGTGAATTATATTTAATGGAACAATTGAATTTTAATTTAACAGTTTTTCACTCTCATACTTCCCTCATGACCTATGTAAAGGATGCAGAACTTGATAAATCTCTGTATCAGATTTGTTGGAATATTGTGAATGATAGCTTCTATTCGGAGGTGGTTCTAAAATATCCACCCTATCTGGTGTCCCTGACATCCATTTACATGACTTCAATATTAAAGAACGATGAAGAAAATAATATCAACAAGGAAAAGGCCAGAAAGTGGTTCGATCAATTATATGTAGACATGAAAGTTATTGGTGATATAACGGAGGAAATACTAAACATGTACTCTATTTTAAGACGAATTAATGATACACAAACAGAAATTGGAAGAACATGTAGTGGTGCATTAGAAAAATTACAAAAGATGAGAAATACTTTCTTTTGGGGAAGTCATAATTGACTTTATTAAAACAACATAATGTACAATTTATTTAGCTTCTTGAGCAGCCTTTGGATTAAAAGTCAATCCAGTCATGTGGAATTCCTTCACATAAACAGACATGGCTTCAATCAATGTTTTCCATTGGTTGACATAGGCCTTGTGAACTTCAGCATCACTATTAGTCTTTGTTGAGGTCAAAACCTTCATTGTATAGAATGAAACTGCATTAACCATTTCCTAATATATTTTTCAGATATAAATCCAATATTCAACAAAATCATTCACATAAATAGATAGAATAGACCAAAGTGAAAAGTAAATTTGTGATGAATGAAAACCAAATATCAGATATTTGATGTTAAAATAATTAAAACATACCTTAACATAGGAAATAGTAGTATTGGTAGTTGGCCACAAAACAACCTTCAAACCTTCTTCAATGGCATATAAATGATTAACTTGAGTTGATTTGAAATTCTTGAAACGGAAATCAGCAGTTGTTTGCAAAGCTTGTCCAATTCCACTGTTTTGAAGAATTTGACCAATAGTTTCGTCATAATTACTTGATGGTTTACGATGAGTGGAAGCCAAAGCAATGACTTTACCTAATCCCTTGAATCCTTGTTCAACAGCATCTTTCTATAATATTTACAAAATAATAATACAATAGTATATTAACATTCGAATAATAACATGAAAATGTGATGAAGATTAAATATTGAACATTGAAAAGAAGAAACTAACCATTTGAGCAGTTTCACCTCCAATCTTTGTCATGGTTTCCAACAATGGAACAATATTATCATTGTAATATTCTTCATAGGCAACAACTTGAGGAGCAGCATCGCTTGATGATGAAGAACTACCACCAGAAGATGATTTTGGATTGATTTTTTGCAAGCGAGTTACACAGGTTTCTAAACGGGAGAGGATTGCTGATGACATTTTTTTTGATTTGTTTTTTTGATTTAAATTTTGGTGACATGTGAAAATTGATCGCCAAAATGATTTCTCTTATTAGTTGTCGACAATGGTTTTATAAGAAAGTTTTAGGAAGGCTTATTCTTGATAATCCTTTTCACTCAAGGTGTAATTTTTTCAAAATATCCCCTATAAGACACCTAATGCATTTATTCGAAAGTGCATGTCATGAATCTCTATAATCACCACAATCCAAACTAACTTTACAATATCAATTTCACAAGTGCATTCTTCACTTTCAAATCAATTAAAAAAAAATGTCTTCTCAAGGAATAACCACCGTCGAGCTAACACAATTTCAAGCTTGGCTTCAGGAGTGGAGTACCTCTCCAATGATTTTGAATTTTGTGGATGAACGATACTCACTCGATGGACACATCATTTGGAAGGAACAGGCACTTGAATTGATGGATAAATTATTTGGCAAAGTGGATGAAAGATTTGATGAGGAGGAAGCTTTGGAAAAGGCCAAATTAATTGATGAAATTCTGAAAACCTCTTCCGATCAAGATTCCTCCTCTAATAAGGATGAAGGAATAACCTCCTCACAAAAGACAATGATCGGAGCCATAGAAGAGAAGAAATTGGAGAGGATTGATTTACCCATGCTGGTTAGTTTGAGAGATCAACCCTTATCAAATAGTAATCCAAATCCAAGAAGTCAACAACAGGAAGATGGTGAAGAATATCAACAACAATTGATGAATAATAGTAATAATAATAATTCGGCCATGATGGAATTGGGTGCTGATCCATTGGTTAGATTTGATGATTATGAAGAACCAGAGTGGAATGAATCATCACAAGTTGAAGTTGATAGTATAATGGAAGAGGTTAAGGAAACAAATTCATTATTCAATGTCAATGCATTTCAACATGTGATGGATCCTAAATTGTTTTCACTTAGTAGAGGATATATTTATGAGGATTATGAAATGAAGTTTAATTATCCAAATGTTTATTTGAAACCAAATAGTGAGTGGGCTATCTTCCCATACCTTAAGAATATTATAAGGAGTTATATTCAGTTACCATATAAGGTGATTTGTAAGACAAAGAATTTTCAACAAGTAATGAGTGATGAGGGAATTCAATTGCCATTGTTTTATGGAAATAAGGAGCAATATCAGCATGAAATTCATACCTGTCACGAATCAGAGGAGAATGCTCTTTCTTATATGAATGACATAATGTGGAATAGAGTTTACCTTCCAGTTCTATTGAATGTTTGTAATTTGTGGAATGGTATTAGCTATCATCTCTTCCCTTGGAAGGCATTCTCACATTGTAAACAAGCCATTGTGTTTGATGTGAGTCTACCTTTTGTAAATACTAGTGTAAATATTGCAAGAACTAATGTAAGTTGTTTCAAGTGAATTCTACTTTAATTTGTTTCATTTAATGAAAGTATTATGGAAGGATATTTTCAGATGTGTACAATATCGTGTATAGATTGAAACAAGATAATTTCACTTCTGTAAGTTATTCACATTTTTCACAACATGTATTGATCTCAAATATTTGTTCAGCCAATTTTTCAAACTTGTGGCAATATATCTTCTAGAATTCTTGGAGCTTGTGCAGCTTCATGCTCAGATGACAAGGGGTTGAGACTGCACTCTACCATGAACAAGTATCAAATAGTTATTGTTCCAATGCTCAGTAAATCTTGTGATACCAATATATTGTATGAGAATGTGAGGAGCATGGAGAAGAAACTCAAATCATTTGGTTTTAGAGTTCATGCCGATATGAGATATGCAACCAAGAATGTGGAAAAGTTCTATCAGTGGGAGAGTAAAGGAGTTTCACTTGTAGTATCAATTGGAAAACAAGAGTTGGAAGGAAGTACCATTACAATCAAGGGAAGAAATAGTTTGAAGAAATCTACAATTCCTGCCAATGAAGTCAATTTCGAAATGATCAGTTCTCTACTAGATAAGGAAGATTCACATTTGAAGGAATCAATTTTGAATAGAGTGCAAATTGTAAAAGCTCAATCTATGGAAGAATTAATTTCAACCTTTAACGAAAAATTCAAACAAAACTTACAAAGCACAGATCCAAAGATGAGAAAAAAGCAACAAATGGAATACAATGCCAAGACAATTACTAATTCGCCATTCTGGCATGTTGTTGCTCCAATCCATATTAGTGAAGAGTTGTGGGATAGGATTCATGAAGTGGAAGAGGATTTTTACAAGAAAACAAATGCTGAATTTAGAGGATATTCAAAATTTTCAGAATTGTCTAACCAACATCTTGTGGATAGATTCCCTAAAATTGAGTCTGGGGATGTTTGTGTTATAACTGGTAAAGAACCAAATGCATGGCTTTTTATTAGCAGATATTAAAGAAATTGCATGTTAGTTGTGTGGCTTTTGTTCTACTTTATATGAGAGTATTTGAAGTAGTGATATTATACTTATTAAACCATGGATAGTTTCTCTTTGAATTGAAAGTTTTCATTAAATATTGTTGTGTCAATAAATAATCAATTCTTAAAATACATGTATGAATTTGAATTCAGTAGTGCTTGTAATGTTGTATTTCAAAATATTGTGCATGTGAATCCCTGTTCCGAAATTATCAATAGATGTTTTGTAGTTGACGAAATTCTAAACTTTATTCGAATGATGATGAATTTGCCAAAATGTTGATACTACTTTGTCAACGACCAAATTACAAATTATAACGTTGACAATGTTGGTAGCAAGAAACCTTGTAGTCTCCAGTACTTCCAGCACAATATCTAGCACAATCGAAAGATTGGGAATCACTCAAAGCAGAAATCAAACTAAGCAACTTATCAGTGCTTGGTTTCTTCAACTTTCTAATACCTGGGAACAATTTCTTGGCAATTTGACGATCAGAAGAATTTGGGTACAATCTACGAGCAATACTTCTCAAAAGTTGAGCTGGGGATTGTTCTTCTTGTTGTTGGGCACTAACGAGAGCAACCAAGACAACCAAAGCAAAGAGAATACAGAGAGTAATCTTATTCATTATTTAATGTTGTTGTTTTTTTTAACATACTGGACAGTTGACTGTTATCATTTGACATTATAAATGTTTGTTGAGGCATTTTTCAAAATCTCCAGTCGAGCACGGATTTTTAGCGCGTGTTGCACAACCATCAGCAACTATCCCAGAACTTCTGAATTGGTACTTTTTGATTGGCTCACAGTTTTATTGTAACAAATATTCAAAATTTAGGCGCCATTTTAAAATTGAATCTGATTTTACAACCATTACCATCAACTCTATTTTTCAACATTTAATTTTCATGATCAGAAATAGAATGACACTTAGAGAGAACCAAAGCAAAGTAGAGCATGAGAGTATTTGATTAATATTTTATTTAAAATTAAAAATATTAAAAAAATGATGGATTTTAGTGATCTGCTGGAACAATTTGATCAGATGCTCTATTCATCAAGTATCTATCGATTTTTATATTCAATCTATGATTATGTAGGGCGACCACAGAAAAAGTTTTTTGTCTTTTCCTTTTCTGGAGTATCTGCAGAAGGATATAAGGAAATTGCTAAACTGCTCTATGAATCAAATCACATCACAGATGAACATTCTCCGATAAAAGAAGAATCTCGAATCTATAAAACAGAATTTAAAAATTTCTTTATTGAAGATCGAGATGTTTCCAAATATACTCATATTAAATACTTGTATCCGAATTATATTAAAGGAGGAGATGCACTTGTGATTTGGATTAGAATTCATTCATTGTGGCCACAAACTGTTGAACAAGTATTCGATGGCTATATGTTTTCATTGAAAGACATGATAAAACGTGCAAAATGTGATGATAGTGTGGAAAGGCAAAATGATTATTTTTTCATTCCTCCTGAAAAGAAGAAGAATTTTCGACCTATTTTATTTGTTATTTATTCGGATCACAGAACCAATGACCATATAGTACGTGCATTGGAGGCTAAACAATTTGTGGAGAAGTTTATGGAGCAAGAATATGAGAAGGAGAATACGATGGTGGTGCTACATTCGGATAATGAGAGTAATTTGTATGAAGGATTGGAATGGATTTTCTGTAAAAAATCTGGTTAGTAAAACATCATTTTGAATAAAATTTGATGAGCCTTAGTACCTTAATAAGAAGCGTCGATGGTTTAGTGGTAGAATACGGCGTTGCCATCGCCGTGACCCGGGTTCAATTCATTTTGATAGTATGAATTATTGTGATTGTGCATGTTGTGTTTCTCAATTTGGGAATTTCATTTCCCGTTCTCCAACTCTTATGTAGGATTTTGCTTTTATTCTTGTTAATTCTGTTTATTTAAATTTCTGTGCGTCGACCAATTATCAACATACTAATACATGTATTAAAATCCGTTACCCGATGGTTAATATTCAATTTGTTAATTAAGTGGTATATGTGTCAATTTCCGTTACCCGATGGTTAATGTTCATTTTGCCCCCAGAATAATAGTGATGTTAATTTTGTAATTGATTCATCATGTAATATGTTAATTCAAAGTTTGTGAACATCATCAATGAATAAATAATAAATTTAATTTATTGTGTGATGACTCCCAATTAGGAAATTCCGTTTCCCTATACCCAATTATCAATATCTTTAATATTACATTATCAAAATTAATGTGTGAAATACATTTAAATAATAATAATTTAAAAAACATTGTATTAATTCAATTTCAAAATTGAATTCAATTTCCACATTAGGTAATTCCATAACCCGTTACCTAACTTCCAACTTTTATTTCCAACTTTCCAATATTTCCAACATTCAATGAAAGAACAACATTCAATTAAAAATTGAAGAACAACATTTGTTAATAATTCAACATGATGTTTCACATCATGAATTAAATATTATGAACAGAATTCAACATGATGTTTCACATCATGAATAATATTAAAATAAAACATTCATAATTTCATCATAAAATTAAAAGTTAAATGAATTCCAAAAAAGGAAATTTCAATTCCCGGTCGACGCATTCAAGAAGTAAATTTTTAGCTCTTAATTAGTAAGATTCGAAATAGTATTTAAAAATAGTAATCTTATTGAATATTAGGAATAGTCTTTGAAAAATCTTCCACAAATGCTTCTTGCTTGCTAGTCATTACTCCTCTACCATTTCTTCCTCTCTTCTGATTGACCAACTTGATTGACTCCTCAAATGTCATTTTCCATACTCTCACCAACAAACATGCCAGAATCATTCCAGTCCTAGAAAGTCCAGCCATGCAATGCACAACAATTCCCCTGTTCGAATCCACCTTTCTCACATATTCTACCAATTTTATCATTTCATTCATTAATTCCATATTAGGAACTCCATAATCATTAATAGGAAAATGAGCAATATTCAATTTTCCAACATTATAAGTAAATTCTTCACAATTTTCTATTTTTTGTAATTTTTTAGAAATTAAATTAAAATATTCTGAATGAGGTAATTGTTCAACAAAGGAAGCTACCCTCTCATTCACACAAATCACCAAACCAATGTGATGATGATTTAAATTTTTGTAATGTTCGGGAAGGGATGGAAATTTCATACCAGCCAATTCCGATTCTATAATCCATGAAAAGCCTGGAACTTCAAGCTCTTCTTCGTGATTGTTCATGGTAGTGGCAGCCGTGAGAAGGTTTTGAGACATTTTTTTTGTAGAGCTTGCTTGGGAAGTTGGAAGTTGATATTGTCAAGTGTTAAAGTTCAATATCAAGTTGAATTTCAAGGAACAATGAAGAGGGGTCAGAAGTTAATTATTTTTCATTGTAATGTACAGGATTTTACTGTTCCTTTTATAGATCTTATCGTAACTCCTCAACACATTGTAAAGTAGGACTTCCTATCGTTGTAAAGCAATGGCCGAGTGAAGGGATATAAGCTTTCAAAAACATTAAAAAAACAAAATGCAAGACGAAACTCTCTTCCATCAGTCACTTTCCAAAATTTATCAATCAATTGATGTGGAAAATATTACAAGCTTTAATAACATTTGCATATTGGGAGTTTCAATTATTGTGCTTGCAATTGTATGGAAATTATTAAAGAGTTTGATTTCGGAAGTTTACTCTTCATTCTTTCATCCTCTTGATAGATTCATTGATCTTGAACCTAAACTTTCCGAAATGAAACCATCCACCAGAACTTCCTTCTTGGCTTCCAAGAGTAGAAAGAGAATTGGTGACTTTCCACCAGTTTATCCAAATGGATGGTTCAAAATCTGCAATTCATGGGATCTTTCCCCTGGACAAGTAATCTACAAGAGCATGTTAGGTCTAGAACTAGCTGTCTATAGAGCTCAACATTCCAAAACAGTTCATGCTATCGATGCTTACTGTACTCATTTGGGAGCTAATCTGTCATTGGGAAGTGTCAATGGTGAATGTTTGACATGTCCATTTCATCATTGGTCATTCAATGGAGAGGGAAAATGTGTTTCCGTTGGTGATTCTCCACTTCCAATGCCAATTTTGAAAAAGAATGGTCAATTCAAAAGTGAGCTATCTGTTCAAGATTCAACTCTTGATATTGCAAAAAACAAGAGTGGAAAATTGGCTGAATCTTGTGAACAAGTGGAAGAGTGTGAACATAGAGATGGCATTCCATCACAAGCCCACACCAAGAGTTATACAATTATTGAAAGAAATGATAACGTCTATTTGTGGTTTGATGCAGAGGGTCGTGAACCTCATTGGCAACCACCATCAGTAAGACAAAATCTCTTCACACATGGAAAGATTGCTCATCACATCTATTGTCATATTCAGGAAATTCCAGAGAATGGACCAGATGCCAATCATTTAAATGTTGTCCATAGAGAAATGAGAAATACTTTTGGATTTGTGTGGAATATTTGGGGAGCCAAGTGGCAAAAAGGTGAAAAGAAGGAAGATTCCCATGTGGCTTACTTTCAAGTTCAACACGTTTCAACTGCCATGAATGATAGGTTGAAAATTCCATTCAGTGTTGTGGATGTAAAGGGAGGTCAATATGGACCTGGTTTGGTCATGTTTGAGTTTTCTACAATTTTAGGAAAGTTTGATCTCGTTCAGACCGTAACTCCAGTTGGCCCTCTTCATCAACATGTTGAACATGTTCTCTATGTTCCTTGGTATATTCCTAGATTCTTTGCCAAGTGGTTTTTAATCTTGATGACCTCCTTTGTGGAACAAGACATTCCAATTTGGAATACCAAAACCTATCTTCCAAAGCCAGTGTTGGTGAGAACTGATGGACCAATAGGTCAATTTAGAAGATGGTATTCGCAATTCTACTCTGAAAATAGTCCAACTTTGAAATCTCTATCCAAAAGATCTTTGGAATGGTAAATGTCAATTATTTTAATTTGTAAATAAAATCTGAATATCTGTTAATGAAATATTTTGTTGCAGGTTGTCATGGAATTCCACCTTCGTTTCTTCTATTATTTTCAAATTTTCCAAAATATTCGAAAGAAAGTCTATCACCTTTTCACTGTTTGTATCCAAGACATATTGAGGATCAGCTCCATATTTCAATAATAACTTGGTAGTTTCCTCATTTCTCACCAAACATGCATAATATAGGGCTGTATAAAACAATCTGCCACTCGATTCATTAACCTTAGCTCCCTTATCAAGTAAATATTTCACAATACTCAACTCTGCATCCATTTCCACTGCATGAGACAATGGGAAAATCTCATATTCAGTATTAAACATATCTTCTGACATGACATAACAACTTTGATTCACATCAAACTTTTCATAATACAATTTAACAATATCCAAATTCGTAATTCCCAAATAGATTGGAGAAATAAACTTTACCAAATCGACTTGAGATCTATAGGGAGTATCCATACGTGGGAGAACGAATTTAACCACATCCACACTCGAATGTTCACAAGCCTCCATAAGAACATCAAGAAGGAAAACAATATCTTTGATTGGACGAATTTCAGTAGTTTCCAACAATCTCCATTCATTGAATATTAATTCAACCAAGTCTGAATAATTGTTTTGGGCAGCAATTTTACCAAACTCTTTGAAATCATCTTCATCAAGGCTTTTTTTAAATTGATCATCATGATGAAATATTTCGGAAACTCTGGCAATGTCTCCCTGTTTTAATAGGAGAAGGAAATTTGATAGGTTTTCTTTTTGAGTTTTTGTTGTTGTTTGTTGGATGTTTTTTGTTTCTTTACTTTCTATCATTTTTTTGTATTTTTAATTAAAAATTAGAAAACAATTATTAGCAAGATAGAAATTATTTGTATCTGCAACCTTAACATCTCATCACCAATACATGATTATTTGCTCTCCGTGGTAATGGTGAATTCTCAACTTCTCTTGCATGAAAAGTGTTGTGTGATTCAGTGTTACACCAAAGTGATGCAATAAACTCTGCAACAATACAAAAAATTAAGAAATAAAAACAAAAAAAAACAAAAAAAACAAAAACAAATCAATTTCTGTGATCACAATGAGCAAAAATTTAGAAAGTCTATTGAATCATCAAAGCGTATTGACCACTCCTATTGTGAGGAATAGAAAGGTCGAGTGCTCCATTAATATGCAATTTAAAAAGTTTTCTTATGGTCTTCCTCTTGTGGCCACAGATGTGATTACTGTCCATCCCTTGGCCAGAGATGTTTTACTGAATGAATTGAGAGGAGGAAGCTTTCATGAAGGGCCATTCGTTGCTCACAACTCAAAGGATGCATTCTCAGTGGAGACTGATATTGATGAGGAAACTTTCGATACCAAAATTCTTAAACATCGAAAAACTATTCGATATAGAATTAGTGTCGACTTGTTGAGCAATTTGTTTTATGGTGTGGAGGAGCCTCAAAACTCGATATTTGCCTACATTTTCCAATTAGATGAACCTAACAAGTTGACTCTCTTTAGCACTGAAAGTATGAAAGGAAAGAAAACTAGAAATGTCATCAAGTTTGACATATTCAAGAAGGTGAAGATTTCATCAGTGTACAGCAATTTCATGATTGGAATAATTGTACTCACAAATAGTGGTGGTGCTGATAAGAATGCTAAGATGCATATTTTGAATGGCATGACAGTTTTTTCTCGAATGATTGATAATGAAAAGAAGAGAAGAGAAATGTGTGAATCACCATTCTCACCATCTGGTGAATTACCACTCATTGTGGGTCAACCATCTAAAAAGAATAAAACAACCAATGAAAGTGGCTCACAAGATGAAGAAGGCGATGGAAATGATTCAAAAAAGTTTGAAATATTTATGAGAAAGTTAGGAAAGGACATTAAATCAATCAAGACAATGAATGATTTACAGAACTTTTGCAATCTTGATGATAGAAGCAAGATTCTGCTCCAACTCTTGAATCAGTTTATTGGTAAGGATGAATTGCGACAACAACAAACGGATTCAAGTGAACATATAGATGATGGAGATAGGACTCCTTTATTCAATACCAATTTTGATTTTGATTATTTAAAGGATTACAATTATTTTGGAGAAAAGTAGAATTTATAATAAGCTTGCTCTTTGTTTTGAATAAGAAACTAAAATTTTCATATTAGAAAGCAATCTTTTCCCATCAGATCCAATTTCATTCCTATTTGCGTTAATACTTGTTAGGGTGCGCATTTTGCTGAGGTATTCTGCACCAATGTCTGAAATACTATTTGAGCTAATGTCAAGAAAGTTTAAATGCTTCAACTTGCTAATAAATAATGCTCCTTCATCAGATATCCTATTGTTGGTAATAACTAACTTTGTTAAATGTTCTAACCTATCAATAGAAGCAAGTCCTTCATTTGTTACAACATTATTTCTTATATCAAGTTTGGTTAAACGAGTCAACTTGGAAATGGAAATTACTCCTTCTGATCTTATTCTATTTTCTTTTATATCAAGGCAATTCAATCTTTGTAATGTACTGATTGCATTCGCTCCTATTTCTGTAATTCCGTTTCCCCTTGCCTTAAGATTGGTCAAGCTTTTCAATTTAGATATTGATTCAGCTCCCTCATCTTTGATATAATTTGTTTCAATATTTAATTCAGTCAATAGTTTCATCTCACTTATATGGGCAGCCCCTTTAGATCCAATTCCATTAAAGCCAATATTCAAACTTGTTAATTGCGTCAAAACTCCTCAATGTGTATTCCACTATGGAAAATTAAAATTAATCATCTCCATTGAGTGAATCAGAAATCGTGGAACAAATTGAGTTCTAGGAGTTTGAAATCCATCATTTCATAACTGATTGTTAGTTGACCAAAAAATTTAGAGCGAGGAGATTGAAATATCTTGAAAAAAAATGTCAGCAAGTAAAAACACTCTAGTGCTTTGTGTTATTCTCCATCTCTTGTTGACACTTGTCAACTGCCAATGGCCACAACAAAAATTTGATGAGTTCAGAACAAACAAATTTAATTTTCGCAAATCGCATGCAAATTGGGAGAATGCCAATATTTGTGCTGGTTGTGGTGATGTTTATTTTGGCGATTTCAAGCAATCACTTGTGTTTTCTTCCAAGCAAGGAAAGGCCTTTAGTTTAGTTTCTGATATGAAAAATGCTGTTAAAATAGTTCAGGTTGATTTACAAACTGGTCTTTCAACTAGAATCACTGAATTTCCAGGGTTACCTGCATCCGTATCCGCATCAGAGTTAACACAATCTATTTTGACATCTTCTGAAGTATATGTCAATGTTTTGACACTCAATTACACATTCCCAATTATTGTAAAGTTTGACACTTTGAATAATTTCAAAGCTGAATTCAGAGTTTTGAAAATGCTCCAAGATGGATCTGTTTGGGATACTGCATACTCTGAAAGACATGACATTTTAGTAATTATTTCAACCGATCAAATTATTGGTGTGAAATTGTCAAGCTTGGAAATTGTTTGGCAAGTTAACAATAGAATAGTGATGGAAACAGGTAGCATGCTTCTGGTACCAAATGAATATGGGGATGGAAATGATATGATCTACATTGGAGGTCAAAATTATGTTTTTAGATTAAGAGTTTTGACAGGTCAACCAACTAGTCCAATATTTTCCAATCAGGAATATACCATCGTGTCAATGAGTTATTTGGGAATTCCAGGATGGATAGCAGCTGCAAGTGTTCAAACAATAGTTTCAGGTGGTGATTATTTGAGTGTTATCAATGTTGAAAAGAGTTTTGGAAAGCAATCTGTTATATTGTTCAATCCTTGGGTGGCACAACATGGAAATTGTGCAAGTCCAACAGCTAATGTGACCAAACTAGATTCGAATAACTTTGTGTTTGATATTCGAATTGTGTGCTCTGATGCAAAAGCTATTCCAAATTTAATTGGCATTACTTCAAAGGCAGACAATATTGGAAATATTGAAATTCAGAAAAATTATAATTTTGCAACAAGAGGATATGGATTGGCAGCTCTTGGAAATGGAATTTCAGTTTCCAGAATTCAAGATTATGTGTTGGTTAATAGTGCAGGGCAGGTAAATAAGCAGATTTCATCAAAGATTGAGGGTGTTGAAGATTGTGCAATAGCTGCTTCAACCAATTCAAAGATTTACTCAGTTTGCATTAGTCGAGGAGTTTTAAGTATGGAATCAGTTGATTTTTAATAAAATTATCTCTTTAAGGATGTTTATTATAAGAACGAAATTTTATAAGAATAAACAGGTAAGGGGCGGTGGTGTAATGGTAACATCGCAGCCTCCAAAGCTGTGGCCGGGGGTTCGATTCCCCCTCGCCCCCTTACATTTTGATTTTCTCAACTTGATTTGTCCAATTTTGTTTACAATTTATTTTTCTAGTAAATTGCAAGTTGAGATTCAAGTACAATGGAATCTAATGATTTTATAAACAACCCATTCAAATTATTATAATGCCAAATCTCATGAGATACTACTTATTATAATCATCAAGATAATCATCACCATTTCGAATAAGTAATGACCTCTCCCTTTCAACAACGAATCCTAATAATATCAAAAAAAAATGAAAACAACTCTCGCCATTTGTTTATTCCTCGTTGTCATCAGCATGATGGTCAACTTGTCCTACGAAATAAGAAATGCAAACTGTCCAATGGTCAAATGTGCTCGTTACTGTCGTCACGGTTATGAATTAAACGCTAAAGGTTGTCAAACATGTACATGTGTCGAAGAAGAAGTTGCATTGAGTGATATTTCTCAACAATTGGTCACTGGTGTTTGTAATAAGAGAATGTGTAGAATGTACTGTCCAAATGGTTTCAAAGTTAATGAACTTGGTTGTCCAGTTTGTGCTTGTAAACCAGCAGTTGCTTGTGCTCAACTTTACTGTTTTAGACATTGTGAAAATGGTTATCTTTTGGATGAGAGAGGATGTCGTACATGTGGATGTGTTGGTGAACAAAATTAAATATCATGACACTAAATTTTACAATGAAATATTTTGTTGTTTAATATTAGTTTAATTCTTGTTTTTGTTTTTATTATTGGAAAGAAGTTGCATCGAATTTGTAAAGTAAATTCCAAACTGCTGATTTATCACTTGCATCAACTACTTTTGATGATTTTCTAATAGCAGTAACCATCTTACTATCAATATCCAAAGTATCTAAAAGGAAACAAACAACAATATCATTTTCTTGAATATTTAAATTATGACTCGTTAAAACTTGGGCCACATTTCCAAAGGTAAAGCCAACACTGATCGATTCCGATGCTTCCAACTTTAATCCACCAAGTATTTTCCTCTTAATATTGGCAATCATGAGAAGGAAATTTTGTTCGAGTTTGGTGGGATCATCACGGGAAGCTCTGAAAACGTTAATCATTCTCTGATTCATACCACAAATTTTGTGAGCGAATTGATCAGATTTGATGATATTCATGTGTGTGCTATTATTTGCTATCATGGTGCGCGCAGTGATGGAGTTCAACAATTAATTTTTTTATAGAGTTGAAATCTAAAATTATCCCAATCATAGATTTTGGCTTAGTTCCTAATTTTGTAATGTTTATAATACTAGTATTATTAAATATATAATATCAATGAAATGCTGGAAATTAACCAAAAAAAAATGAGCAGCAGCCAAACTGGTTCTTCCTCAACCATTCGTTCCTCTCCTTCCATTCCACCTTCAAGAAAGAGTAAAATAATTGATGATGATGAAGAGTCTGCTGATGCACCATCACATCATGCTTCTTCATCATCGGTTTTGAGCAATTCAACACCAAGCATAATTAAAAATTCCGTACACTCTAAAACAATTCACGATGAAGATGTGCCTAGTAATAATAATAATAGTAGAAATAATAATAGAACAACAACTAATAACAAGCCTTTTAAACCTAGAAATGTAGAGTTTCAAATTTTATATGACCTCTCTCCCGATGTTATTAAACAAGTACATTCAAAACCTATTAGCACAGCTAAAATATCACCAAATAGCTGTTTATTGGCTACTGGATCGGCTGATGGAACTATACAAATTTGGGATTTAATTTCAAAAGTATCGGATCATGAGAATAGTATTGAAAATGTGAGTGGAGAATTATTAGCAAGGCAAACACCACCAGGAGTGTTTAATCCTGATAATAATAATAATAATCCTAAAACATCAACTTCAACCAGTTCCAAGAATGGTATAACTGTTGACTTTTCAAATGTTACTGAAAAGAAAAGTTCGAATATTGTGATTAATACTGCATACAAGTTTAAAGTTCCAGAACCTACTGTTAAATGTGTTGGACACATTAAAGGAGTGAATGATGTTTGTTGGAGTCCAGATTCGCTATTTATTTGTTCGGCCAGTGATGATGGTTCTGTAAGGTTGTGGTCATCTGAAACTGGTGAAATATTAATGATTTTACATGGACACAATCAATTTGCATATTGTGTGGCTTACAGCCCAAGTGGTAATATTATTGCCAGTGGAAGTTATGATGAAACTGTTAGATTGTGGGATGTCAAGACAGGAAAATGTCTTCGTACGCTGCCAGCTCATTCAGATCCTGTAACATCAGTTTCATTTTCACGTGATGGATCACTTTTGGTCACCTCAAGCTATGATGGTTTTTGTAGAATTTGGGATACAACAACTGGTCAATGTCTGAAAACTATCCTTAAAGACCCACATGATGCTCCACCTCTTTCGTGTGCTAAACTCTCACCACATGGAAATTATCTCTTGGTGAGTACAATGTCTAAAGAAACTGAACCGGCCATTATAAGATTGTGGCAAGTAAGACCTAGTGTGAGAAATATCAAAAATTATACAGGACATGTAAATAATCGATTCAGTGTTAACTTGACCTTCCATCCAAAAGAAAATGTAATTCTATCATGTAGTGAAGATGGTTATGTTTATGTTTGGGATATTCAAACAGAGACAATAGTATCTAAACTGAATTGTAACACAAAGAATTTTGAACACTCACCACTCCCTTCCAACGATTCAATGGATACAAGTGAAACAGATGATGTATATCCTGTTCTTTCCTTGGATATTAATGCTTTGGATTATATGGTAACGTGTACAACAGAACCAAGATTACTATTTTGGAGAGGAAAATCATTCACTGAATGATAAACTCAAAGAATTGGACTAGGAATAATTGGTTTGTATTTGAATAAAGAAAACCATTTGTTAATTGCAATATACTACAATTAATAGAATTTATTTCAAAGTTTAACTCTTTAGCTGATAATACCAATGAATTGGTTTTGAAAATTTTGTTATTAACACATTCTAATCATAATGCTCCTCTCTAATAACGGTAACAAGAAATGGAATTATTGGTTTCATTGCTTACACCCTTGGCATTGTAATCAGCACTTTTACAAAATAAAAAGCGTTCTTATTTGTATGACAATCTATCAAAACAGAACAGCAACATATGATTGTATTTAGAATTATTTTCAACCTAACTATCCATCAGCCAAATGATAATGTTTCGAATAACTTGGATAGTCCTAAAATGTTTCATTGAATTCTACATTTTTGAAAAGGAATAACACCTAGATTGGAAAGAATGCTGATTAATACATTTCTTTTTATAAATTGAATTCGTATAGTCTTTCCAATTGATTTTTATTCTTCAAAATAATAGCATCAATCATGCAAGCTAAACTACATTCAGTGTTGTTGATTGTTGGCTTTCTCTGTTTACTCTCCAGAGTTTCTTCTTTTAATATTAACAAAAATAATCCAACATTTAATGTTCAAAATCCGAAAGGTCAAAATTGGGTTATTCTCGTAGCAGGTTCGAATGGATACTTTAACTATAGACATCAAGCCGATGTAAGTTTCAATCTACCTTTTCATTTCTCATTAAGCCACTTTACAATTTTTGTAAACTCTAGATTTGTCATGCTTACAAAATTGTAACTGATAGAGGAATTCCTGCTTCAAATATTATCACCTTCATGTTCGATGACATTGCCTTCAATCATGATAACCCACAAAAAGGTGTCATTATCAATGAATATAATGGCACCAATGTTTATCCTGGAAAGGAAGCTATTGATTATAGAGGTGAAGATGTTACACCTGATGTTTTCCTCTCAGTTCTCAGAGGAGATTCGAATATCACTAGAGGAAATGGAAAGACATTGAAAAGTGGACCAAATGATAGGATTTTCATTTATTTTGCTGATCATGGAGCTACCAATATTTTGGCTTTCCCTGGATTTAATGTATTGCATTCGAAAGATTTATTAGAAACACTTCAGTATATGTATAAGAAGAGAATGTATAGTCAAGTGTTGTTTTATGTGGAAGCTTGTGAGAGTGGAAGCATGTTTAATTCTGTACTGAATGCTAATTTGAATGTTTATGCAGAAACTGCTTCGACTCCTTTTGAATCATCGTATGCATGTGATTATAGTGATATATTTGGAGCTTATTTGAATGATTGCTATTCGATTAATTGGATGAATGATACTGATTTTTGTGATATTCGAAAGGAAACTATTGCTGAACAATTTGATCATGTTTTGAAGGAAACTTCAACATCACATGTTTGTAAATATGGTGACATGTCCTTTGAGGATGAAACTTTGATTTATTTCCAAGGAAATGTTTCAACTTATCATGAAACAAAACCAAGACGAAAGGTCAATAATCCAATCAGAAAGCCACTCAATTCCAGATTTGTCTATGAAGATTATCTCATCAAGAGAATGACAAAGGCCAAGTTAGAATCCTCCATGGAAACATTCGTTCGATACGAAACCGAATATCACACCTTCTTAAAGAAGAAAGCAAGAACTGACCTAATCTTCTCCCAAATGAGCACCCAATTCAATCTAGGAACACTTCAAAAGTATAGAAAGCAATTCATTGACGATATGATGAGATTAAACCCTTCCAAGACTTGTTACTCAGATGAACAAGCTGATCTGAGCTGTGTCAAAACTCACATTCAAATCTTTGAGAAGGTTTGTGGAAAATTTGATGAATACTCGATTCAATTTGCCTCCCATCTCAAAGATACCTGTCTCATGAATGTTAAAAGTCAAGATTTGTATCGATTCCTTATTAAAATATGTTAAGGGAAATAAAACGGGTGCTCGACATTCGATTTGTGTGTTTTTTCATTTGATGACATGTTTTTTCTATTTCAAAATCTATTTTTAAAAAATTAATTTAAAAAAATAAAACAACACAATTCAACGCATCAGCAGAAGGAAATATTTTATTGTCAATTATTAAAAAACTCAGAGTTGTAAATAATCAAAAAGACAATAATAATCGGAGAGTTGGAGAAAAGAAAATTTTGTATAAAGAGAGGATTAGATTGTAAATATAAAAACAAGTAGATGAAAATATGCTTCAAGTATCATTGGGACGTTCGATAAGCGATGCTTGGCTAATTATTTTGCAAATATTATTAATTCAATTGATGAATTATTTTTTATTGGTATTAATGTGTGTGGTGGTGGATTTACCATTCGGATACGTTCCGACATTGGAACAGATATTCTCATATAAGGCCATTTCTGTTTTCAGTTTGTTTGGATGGATTAGTATTGGAATTTGGGTATTGGATGGTTTTGTGGGGTAAGGATTTTGGAATTTTCTGTTGAGTTAATATGTATTCCGATTGATTAATATAATAGTGGATTTTTACTATTCATGATTGTAAGACGTAGTAAGAAATGCATGGATTTCACAATTACTTTCCATGTTATTCATTTGATTTTCTGTATCATTTACAAGGCATTTCCAGTTTATTGGGAATGGTATGTCTTTATTGTTTTACACGGAATTATCATGACATTGGTTGGAGAATTTTCGTGCTATTGGAGAGAACAACGAGAAATCAATTTACCAGCAACTAGTAAATTGACATCATCTAGCAAACATTCCAGCTCAGCAAAATTGAATCAACCAACCCAGGGAAGAAGACGTGGATGAAGAAGAACTCATTGATTCAACAACAGAGAGAACAACATTCTTTCAAACAAAAGAAAAACAATAAATTAATTTATTAGAAATCTAATGGATTAGATCCTGTCACACTTGACTGAGATGCACAACCAAAAACGTGATCATCTGCTTGTTGAAGTGATTGATCATTTTGTTGATTCACAGATGGAACTTCCTTCAAAACCTTGTTAACTTTGAGTTTGTGTCTTTCGACATCGTTGGAAGCTTTGAACTTTGGTCGATCAGGATTTGAGGCTTCTCTGGTTTCTTCTGGTGGAAGGTGCAACTTTTCAATGTACATTTTTCTCTTCTTAATCTTGAAAGCATAATTCAAAGTATCAGGAGTGAAATTATAGGTCAGAGAGTTCATCTTGAAAAGTTTCTTAATGTAGAAAAGTCCACTATATTCCTTAAATTCCCAATCACTAACATCCAATTGAGATCCTGTAAAACTGTCAATAGACATGGATAAATCCGATAATTGTTCCAATTGTTGAATCAAAGATGATGACATCATTTGAAGAGCTACCTTTGGAATTGTACAGACACAAACTGAAAGACTAGACCTCAAAAGACTCTTCAATTGTAAAAGGAATCTGAGCATGTAATTATGATGGTGAGTATTGGATCCAGAATTATAGAACAATGATCCCAGTGATTGTAATCCAATTCTAACAACTGCTCTGCTTGAAATTTCATTTCCAGTAGCTGTTGAAGCAAAATGCTTCTTACTCTCTGTGATAATATTGGCAATCTTTTTCAGTATGTCATCGTAGAACATTTTAATTTCTTCCTTGTCACTTTCGAAAATTTCATCCTTATCAAACAAGACATGAATACCATCCAAATTTTCCTTGATTAATTCCTCTTGCATATTCTTACTCAAATCATATTCACTACACAAAACAGTACCAATAACACCACTCTTTTCTCCAGAGCTAGCAGAAGATGATGTACCACGTTGTTGTTTGGCCTTGATTTGTTGTTCGACGAAATCTTGATATCTCCAAGCAATTTTCAATTCACTATCATTTCCTGATTGAGAAGTTGAATTAGAGAGTTGAGTAGTAGAACCTCCACTACTATTAGATGCAGCATTGGCTCCAATTTTTCTATTCAATCTATCCATAATACTATTAGAGGCTGGTTTTGTTGGTTGTTGTTCTTCGGTTTTTTCTGGTAAAGTAGCAGATGTTTGAGCAGTAGTAGAGGCTTCCTTTTCTTCTTCCTTCAATTCTTGTTCTTGTTTAAAACGTGAATAATTAAAAGCAAAAACAGAGGAAAGAGAAGGATGAAGCAATGATGATGATGCTTGTTGTTGAGCAATTTGTTGTTGATTGAAAATACCACAGACAACAGAGTGTCTATTAGTAACACCCTCCGAGAGGAAATACCTCATCAAATTCTGACAATATTCACTATAACGATCCTCTTCAATTAAAACCAAACTTCCCAAAGGAAAACCACCACCAATAATACTATCCAAATCGTGAAGACCTGATGAGACGAGTAATTGTCCATTGTGTACAGATGGTTTGGTACCTGTTGGGAGTTGTCTCTGAAGAGAGGCTCCCTTCCTAACAAACGTTGTCTTCTTCATTCCGATTCTTAAATTATTAATTGAATTTTTTTTGAAGTTTTACTGCATTTTTGAAATTAATGATGCAAATTTAATTTTTATTATAATTAATATTTGATGGTGATGGGAAATCAATTGATGATAAATTAATTCATTCCGATGATGATGAGGGATTAAACTACATGTTCAAGCTCTTCATCAAAATTAATAATAACAATTTGAAAAAAATGGAAAATCAAGAAGAAACAACATCAGCAAGTGAGACTAATGCTGTGGTGGTGGAGAAACAGTCATCGTCATCGGATCAAGAAGAACAAACAACAGATAATAGTACTAATAATAATAATAATATAGAAAATTCAACAACAAAATTTCCAACTGGTATCATACAAGATGGACAGGTATTTGTTGATCCCGAAACTGGATTGGAATATTGCTATCATGGAGATCAACAGGCTTGGCTTCCATTTGTAGAGGAGGCACAATTTGAAAATCAACAATCAATTTATCACTTTGAGGAAACTGATGAGATGAGATTTGAACGATTGGAGAAGGAAAAGGCTTTAAAATTACGTGAACAATTGGAAATGGAAAGAAAGGAAAAGAAGGAAAAGAGAGGAAATATAAAATCAATGATGGATCAAGAAAATGGGGAACCTTACCAAAAGAAGAGAAAGAATGATTTTGCTCCTGGTTGGCATTCTCAATTCAATACATCGATTTATATTAGTGGACTACCTCTTGATGAAAAGAAGGTCCATAATCAATTGTTAATTGATGAATTTTCCAAGTGTGGTATTATAAAAACTGATCCATTTACAGAACAACCAAAAGTCAAGCTGTATAGAAATGATGATGGATCTCTGAAGGGTGATGCAAGAGTTACCTTTTTAAAAGAGGAGAGCATTGACTTGGCAATCACTTTATTTGATGGTGCTTCATTGTTTGGAGATGGTTCAACCATTACTGTGACAAGAGCAGAATTTACCAAGCCAGAAAATTATGATGCCAACATTAGTCTCGAATACCATAATAGAAGAAAGCAAATTAAGGAGAAGGAAAATAAGAAACTTCACTGGGGATTTGCCGATGATCCAGATGTTACCACTGAGACTGCAGAACCATCTGATAGAACTGTCATTTTGAAACACATGTTTGTTCCAGATGATTTCTCTTCAAATCCACTCTTTGGTGCAGAACTCAAAGATGAAATCAAACCAGAAATGGAAAAATATGGAAAGATTGAAAAAATCAAACTCTACCCTGAAAATCCTGATGGTGTTGTCGAAATTCGTTTCAAGACACTTCATGCAGCAAGAACATGTATTAGTGAAAATCATGGAAGATTATTTGATGGTATTAAACTGATTGCCTATATTTGGGATGGAAAAGAAAGGTTTAATGTGAAAGAAACTAAGGAACAAGAACAAGAACGTCTCGAAAAGTATACTAAGGAACACATTGAAGGAAATAAGAAGGATTAGAGTACAATATTTTCATTAGAATGAAGTAAACTAATATTTATAATTATTCACTGATTACAATAAGAACCAAAGAGTTTCGAAGAATATACTTTCGTTTTCATTTCAGTGTGATATCATTAAAGTCTGTTATTAACATTTAAAAAAAATGAGTAAAAATAAATCTCCAAAACACGATTACTACAAGCTTCTCGGATTGGGTACGATTTAACAATTTAATAATTTAATAATTTTAATATAATTATAATGTTGCCAATTTAATTTGTATTAATTAATAGAAAAGGATTGTTCGGATGAGGAAATTAAACAAAGTTATCGGAAATTGGCAAAACAATACCATCCCGATTTAAATCCAAAGGCAAATCAAGCGGAAATTACAAGTAAATTTCAAGAAATTACTGAAGCCTACGAATTGTTATCAAATCCAGATAAAAGACAACAATATGATGCCTTTGGAGAATCTGGATTGAATAGTCAGAATTTTGACCAGACTGATTCTGTTATGAATCCATTCGATATGTATCTAAATCAGTTTGGATTCTTTCAATCATTATTTGGAGGACAGAAACCAAATGCCTCAACAGAGGAACCGGAAGAGGAAATGGTAATCGCTATTGAAGTGACATTAGAGGAACTCTATCATGGATGCAAGAGAGAATTTACCAAAAAGAGGAAAATCCTATGCAGAACTTGCAATGGCACTGGAGCATTCTCAAATGAACATGTTTTCTATTGTAAGGCATGTAAAGGAACTGGTAGAAGAATTATGAGAAGAACTCTACCAAGAAATATTGTACAACAATTCTCTACCATCTGTATGGATTGCGAAGGAAGAGGACAATATGTCACTAAAAAATGTGACACTTGTAAAGGAAGAAAATTGGTGAATGAGGTAAATACTGTAACTGTAAATGTGGAACCAGGCACTGCTGATGGAGAGCGTATCGTTTTGAAAAATCAAGGTGATGAATGGCAAAATAAGAGCACTGGTGATATTATCTTTCAAATTCATCAAATTCCTCATAAGGAATTTCAGAGAGTGTATGTTTTATTTTCTTGAATAGCATTATTTATGTTAAACATTCTGATAATTTCTATACAGTGGAGATGACTTGTTAATTAATAGAACTATTACATTATTGGAAGCTCTGACAGGATTCAATATTACTCTGGACTCTATTGAAAACAATTCAAAAATTGTGGTCAAGGTTGATGAAGTCATTCAGCCAGGTCAAAAGAAAGCTATCCCTGGAAAAGGAATGCCTATTAAAGGCAAAAAAGGACAATATGGAAACCTAGTTGTATTATTTGATGTAATATTCCCTGAACATTTGAATATGGAAATGAAAGAATACCTCAAAATTATTCTCAATCCCAAAACCAAAGATATGAAAAAGATACCAACCCTCAATACCCTTCAACCCAACAATACTAATCATGGTGATATTCCAGCATTCGAAATCAATAACACAAAAGGAGGGTCTGAAAAACTTTACTCCTTCCTTCCTGGACATTATGGAAATATTTCTCAAGTGGGAGTGAATAGTAATTCACACTCTTCTGCCAATTCTCAATCCTCTCCTAGTAATGATGGAGGAATTTTCTCCTTTTTGAAAAACAAGGTTTGTTTCTTCATTTACATTTCAAGCTCACTACCAATTGGTATTCAATTAACAACAACATAATATTTGAAATTACATGATCATGTAATTCAACAACAATATGTGAAATAATTAGATACGTTCCATGTTTGTCTAGTTTCCCTCCAAAAATATCTACGATTATGATTTTCAAAAAAAAATAACATGACCTGTTCAATCTTTATCACTCGTCATGAAGATGTAAACCACCTCACTCCGAAGAAGGGAGAAAATGGAGAGAATATACCACCTCTCAAGAGAAAGAAAGGAGTAAATTATGATATATCATTGGCAGAGTTTAATGAAATGTTTTCCAAAACACCACCTCAACAATCCGATACTACTTCATCTACAAACTCTGGCAAATTAAATCCATTCAATAGTCATATTGAAAGAAAGGATGATACAACGTTTTGGATTTATGATCCAACAGATTTTGATCCTTGGTTTGTTGCAAGATTTGTTGCAGAGGATACATCAATGACCATTGGAAGTTTTGTTGAAATTATTTTGAGTACAACAGCACCAAGATTTTGTAGAAACATCATGAATGCTCTACAAGTTGCTTTCAAATTTTCTGCGGAAATTAATGTAAATTGCTTCTTTAAAGATCACAACAAGTCACATCAGGTAACTGCTGATTTCCTTAAAAAGATATTGTATGACCCTCATATGGCATTTATTAAAGGAAAACAAAAGGAGTGGTTGGATAGGATGGAAATGATTGTTGAGAAAAAGATGGCCCCTCTGGAATTTCCTCTTGGAAATATTGACATGATACGAGACTTTTTCGCTTTTGAAATTTCTAACATTCCAGATATTTTGAATGTATTCAAGCACTTGAATAAGAATATTCCACCAATGCTCAGTGTGGCAGCTTTGGATGCAAATATTATGGAAATTGGTGAATTCAGATCAGCAACTCCAGAAGAACGTTCAGTTTCAAGAATCAATCTCAATGATATTTACTCTTGCCTTATTGTTGATAGAAAGTGTAAAATTTGTAAATGTAAAGTGGAATGGGATCCAAATGCCAAAGTGCTGAGAATTTCTCCTAATTATTTGGCCAAACCACCTATCAGTGGTCTATTCAGATGTTTACCATTCCACTCAGTAGCTGGATGTACACTCCAAGTGTGCAAATCAATCATGACCTTCCTCAATAAGCCATGGTCAGAGTGTATGCTCCACTCGAGAGAAATGAATGAAGATTTTATCAAGAAGGTTCAAGAAAAACTCAAGCTCGATCCAATCAGTATTGAATTTTATCAGTGGATAATGCAAGCAATGAAGGAAGAAGTATCCTCCGATTAAGATTATATGTGATGTTCTCAGAACAATTTTATTAGAAAAAGTCCTTCTGCCCAGAAATGAATCTTAAACCATACTCAAAAGAACAAAGCTTCAATGATAACACTCCACAGAGGTGAGGATTCAGATTCAATGTAATTGTAAACAATTCATCTTTGATCATAAAAATAGATTTTGAAATTCAAGCAAAATCCTTGTTCAATTTCATTCGTCCCTCTCCGAGATTTGAAGGAAGACAAAACCTTCGTTTTTACATTTGCACCTTTTGCCATTATTTCATCATCGTTCTATTCTTAAATTTTCTCATTACTCATATTTTCAATAAAAATTTAAAAATAATTAATAATTAAAAATTCAAAATCAAAAAAATGTCCGAACAACCACAAGAACCAATACAAAGCACTGAACAACAACAAGAAAAGAAGGAACAAATAGTCACCCCTTGGGATGTTGATGCTGGTGATGATGGTGTCGATTATGGTAAATTAATTAATCAATTCGGTTCTCAAGCAATTTCTGAAGATTTGTTAGAACGTATTGAACGTGTTACCAAGAAGCCTGTCCACCACTTTTTGAAGAGAGGAATTTTCTTCTCACATCGTGATATGCACAAATTGTTGGATTACTATGAACAAGGCAAACCTTTTTATTTATATACTGGTAGAGGACCATCCAGTGAATCAATGCACTTGGGTCACTTGATTCCTTTCATGTTTACTAAATATTTGCAAGATGTTTTTGATGTTCCTTTGGTAGTTCAAATGACCGATGATGAAAAGTTCTTGTGGAAAAAGTTGGAATTGGAAGAAGCTCATCGTTTGACTTATGAAAACGCCAAGGATATTATTGCCTGTGGTTTTGATATGAGTAAGACTTTCATCTTCTCCAATTTGGATTATATGGGACATTTATATAGAACTGTTCTCGAAATTGAAAAGTCTGTAACTTGTAGTCAAGTTAAAGGTGTTTTTGGTTTTGAAGATTCCGATAATATTGGTAAATTCTCATTCCCTGCTATTCAAGCTGCTCCTTCCTTCTATACTTCATTCCCACACATTTTCCCAGAAACAGCTGAAGATAAAAAGAAGCAAAAGAAGACAAAGAGAAAGAATGATATTATGTGTTTGATTCCATGTGCTATTGATCAAGATCCATACTTTAGAGTGACAAGAGATGTTGCTCCAAAATTGGGTTTCCAAAAGCCAGCTCTCATTCACTCCAAATTCTTCCCTGCTTTGCAAGGTGCTAACAAGAAAATGTCATCCTCATCTGACACTTCTTCAATCTTCTTGACAGATACTCCAAAGCAAATTAAGGATAAGATTAACAAACATGCCTTCTCTGGAGGTGGTGCCACCAAGGAAGACCAAGAAAAGTATGGAGCTAACTTGGCTGTTGACGTTCCTTATCAATATTTGCAATTCTTCTTGGAAGATGATGTCCAATTAGAAGATATTCGTGAAAAGTACTCAACTGGTAAGATGTTGACTGGTCAAGTCAAGGGAGCATTGATTGACCTCTTGCAAAAGATGGTTGCCGAACATCAAGAGAGAAGAAAGAAGATTACCGATGAACAAGTCAAGGAATTCCTCTCTGTTCGTAAACTCTCCTTTACCATGCCAACAAAGAAGGAAGTTGTTCCTTCAGCTACCACAGAAGCCAAGAAGGAATAAATTGATTGTTACTTTTTCGATGAATACTAAGAAGGAATTTTGTTGTTGTATGTCTACGTTGAAAACTCTCTTCACGTACTGTAGATATTAGTCGTTAATCAGATATTAATTTTAAAATTAGTTTTTATATTATTTAAATAATTTAGGAGGAGTAGGTTTTATTGGGGTTCAGACAATTTATTCGTCTTCCATCTTGTCGCCAGTAGCCTTACCAGCTTCCTTCTTTTCTCTCTTTTCTTGCTTCCTATTATTATTTAATATTGAATAACGTCATGATGAAGTTATAGTGAAGAATTTAATATAACGGAATAAATATTACTATCATAATGTTTTTATACATACTTCAAGTGAGCACGGTTAGTCTTGTTTCTAACAAATCTCAAGAACAAGTCAGAATGGATATCGTAGATCATTTTGTCGTTTACGTATTTTTTTTGAACACAAAATTAAATATTTATTCAAATTACAAATTGTCCTGCAGCCTCCGATAAACGATTTTCGTACTTTCTCAAGGCATAGTATGATGAATTGAGTTTACTGCTACGAATGGTGAATTTGGGAAGAAGGGTTGCAATTAATTCTCTGATGGAGTAATAAACTCACTATTTTTAAGCCATTAACATTTAATTGCATTGACATTATAAAGCGATGCTAAGGACCATTGTTTCTTCCTCATATTCCTTTGAGAAAATCTCCTACGCTCAAAGACCACTTAAAAAAAGATCTCCAACAAGAAGAGGGAAATCAAAGATTTTAAATTTTGTGAAGAACAACTTCCTTAATATTATATGCTGAAAATTGAGGGAATATTGAAGCCCATTCTACATAGAGATTTGAATTATGAAAATCATTTTAATTTTAAATTTGGCAATTCTTATATTGCTATTGATCATTCCGAGATTGAATGCAACCCTATCGATCACATCACACAATTCTAATTCCCAATTATTATTGGTTGCTTCATCAATACGTTTTCCCTACCTTACCAATTCGACGCTCATTGCTGTTCACTCCATTACCGAATTAAATCCAAGTACTTTAGTAGCCAACATTCGTCAATTTGAAATATCATGTGGAGGGGTGGCACAATCACTCGATAGGAAATTGAGGAATAATATAATAAGAGTGTTTTGTAGGAAGTGTACTTCACAGGTTGCTCAGTGGTTTTTAAAGTATGCTTACACAACGTCGGATTACTTGTTGGGAGTTCATGGTTATATTCATTATTTGGATTCCAGTGTTGAGCTGAATCGTGATGATTATTCATTGATGAATGATTTGATTAATGAACGATCTGTATCACCAACTTTACAATTAATTGAAGCTCAATATCCTCAAAGTAATTTAACAGTCAAGAGTTTTTCAACCTCGTTCATGTCAACTAAGGATCAACATTTGGTAATTGATATTCAAGTTGTGTGTAAACAGCCAAGAAATGAGACTTTAGAAATTAAGCAAATCAGTTATTTGAATGGGGAGTTTGGTGTTCTGAAAACAGAACCCTTCTCCTATTTGTATATAGTTCTGTCAGTGACCATTGTTGTTTCCTTGTGTGCTTTGGGGTGTATCACTCTCCTTGTTTGTGCCTTGTGTGAAAAGAGAACGAGAAAGAGTCTTCGTCGATACTCTGTCATTCTCAAGAATAACAATGCATGGAGTATGATGAGAGAGGAGGAAATTTCCTCATTTGATGGAAGTCAAAGAAGTCTGAAAGATATTGGTTATGTACAACAAGGTCCAATCGATGTATAAGCAAAAAGATTTCGAAAAGAATATATTCGAAATTTGTTAAATAAATTAATTTATAATAAATTATCAAGAGATTATATCATCTCGTATTTACAAACATGTAAGTTTTAACCTAGAGTTATGGTGAGTGAAATGAATTTACCTTTGGCATGATCCATTTCGTGTAAGGTTGGTGCCAATTTGACTTTGAATTTCATTGGTCTGATGTGAACAACTTGTTGAGAGTGGATGACTGATGGGGAGAGAGTTTCCATAGTTGTTGTTTCTATTTTCTCAACACTCTGAGTTTTGAGATAGGAATGATAAGGGAAGTGGAAGTCAGTATCGTATAAAAATACGTGATGAGGACTGAGCGTGGCAGGTTGCTCTGGTAACTGGTAGAGATTATTGAGAGAGTATTCAGTGGTAGTGGATTGAATTGTTTCATTATTGGAATGTTCAAAGTAAAAATCCATTCCAAAATCTGAGCCAACTGTCTCTCTTCTGTGAACACCATCAATTTCAGGCTTGGTAAGGGAGAGTCTATTATTAATGAGGAATGCAGTGTGGAAACCAATTCTAGCAAACTCTTTCATTTTGATATGATTCTTCATTCTCATAATGATAATGACATCACCAGAGAGTGCTACCGATTTCGGTAAATTGAATTTCAATAAATTACCATTAATTTCACAAAATTCATTACCAAAAGTTAGTAAAATCTCCTTTCTAACTTCATAATCTTCAATATCTAGAGTATTTCTAATTGGGCTATGAGTCTCTTCAAACTTGTGTATTCTCAATTCACAAATTTCACACAAGAATGTATTGGCTTTTACATGGTCAACAATTTGTTGACTAGCTTCTCTTATTACAATTTTTTCCAATTTAACACATTGTTTTACAGGAATGTTACAATGATTTTTCAAGAATAGGTTATCCTTCTCGAATATCGTATTATTGTACAAGTAAGATTGAGGGTTAGTGGTAGTGTGTCGTTGAGATTTGGATCCAAACTTATTTTCCAGCAAATGTTGAATGTAGGTAATGTATCTGATTTGAGATGGAGAATTAATACCACCATTCTGACAAACTGAGAATGGGTTGACAGGTTTTTCCATTCTCATCAGAGCAAAATACATGAGTGCATCCATTGCATCACGGAAAAGTGAACTATTAGAAATGCAAATTAAACAGTTTAAATATTTTACATAAAATATTAAACATATTATTATTTGAATAAGAAAACAGTAAAATAAAACATACCAATATAAAAAGTAGGCAGTAATAAATGTTCCTGTTCTTCCCTTTCCACCAGCACAATGAATTAATGCAACATTTTTCTCATCTCTTGCAAGCCAATCTTGAATACTCTTGCAACCCATCATTAACAAGTCCAATGGTGGATTATAGTGATCAGGAAAATTCAAATCAACAACCTTTCCATCAAAAACTTGTTTCTCATATCGGAATTCTGACAAGTTATAAATCATATAATGATCCTTTCCATACATTTCCTCCAAAAACTTTGCCAAAACACTAGCATCATTTCTAAAATATCCAACAAACCAATTCAAAGTGGGAAGTGAAGTTGCAATAATTCGTGATGTAATCATTGTCAAATCCAAATCATAGGGCATGAGACAATATCTTTTTCTTCCCCCAGCCCTTCCTTGTCTAAACTTCATTCTAATTGCCTCCAACATGGGTGAAGCCTTCATAAATAATTCGGATCCTTGCATGTTTAATTCATTAGGAGGTATCAAGTATTTAATTTGTGCATCATCTGCATCATCCTCATTTCCTCCATCTCGTGTATTCAATTTGATTTTAATTTCATGATCCGAAGGTGCCGATGATGATGAAATATTCTTCCCCTCATGATGATGATGAAGAATTCGTTGCTGCAGTTGATGAAAAGTTTCAAGTTCATCATCACGTGATGATGAAAATGTTCTTGTTGAGGGTGAGAGAATTTCACCCTCTAGATGTTTGCTCATTTTTTTTTAATAGAAAAATGTAAGTGGATTCTTAAAAAGTCAACAAGATGACGAAATTGAATGAAATTCATAGTAATTTCGTTCGAGTTCGGCTGGTTTATTCTGTATTAATACAGTGTTGCAGAAAGATGTGGAAAGTGGATAATACTGTAATCCATTAAAATTGTTGTAAACTGTTAACAATTTCTTAGAACACTGAAAGTCAACTTGACTGTTAAAAAAATCAAAGTCAAGTACCCTCTTAACGATACAATATTTCACCATTATGAAACCCTTGTTAACAATATTCACCATATTCGTCATTGTAAACTTTTCAGCCAATTAAGGTTCCAATCAAGTTGCTCGAATTTTGAAGGAAGCTACAAGTTTCCCGCCATAAAAGAGCGATACAGTAATCGACAATAAACGTTCATATTGTTCTTCACAAACTCTCTCAGTGTGCGTGTGAGAGCAGCGGAGGTGAGAGTGTTGTTTGTGATTGTTGTGTAATAAGGCTCCACATCATCACTCAACCACTTTTTTCTTATTAAAAAAAACAACCTCCTTAATTATTATACAAAAATGGCTTCTCTTCCATGGACTGCTTGGGTTCAAGGTGCTTTGTTGGCTCCTCTTGCTCAATCTGGTGCTTCTGCTGTCTTGTTGATGGGTGCTGATGGAAGTATGTGGGGTTTGGCTGGTCAATGGAATGTTTCTGCTCAAGAAGCTGCCACTTTGGCTAATGCTATTAAGACTAGTGCTGGTGCTCCAATTTCTTGCACTTTGGGTGGTGTTAAATTCATGGGTATGAGAGCTGATGACTCTGAATTTGTCTCCAATTCTACTCAAAAGACTTGTGTCTGTGGTCATATGTTGAAGAAGACCACCATTGTCGTTTGGGGTGCTTTGGACCATGCCAGAAATATCAATGCTGCTGTCAGTAAGGTTGCTGAAGCTTTGGCTCAAGACCCATCTGTTGCTTCCCTCTTGAACTAAATTGTATAAATATAGTGTATTATTATACTTTTCATTGTATTTAACTTGGATTGTTTTGTCTTGAATTTAACACAAAAGATCACTTGTTATCATTAAGCATGTGATCAAAATATTTAATAGATATTAAGCTAATTGTGTGATGGTGGTCTCATAATTTGAACATGAACAGTAGATCTTTCTTCATAATCACCTGGATCATTTTCAAACATTGGTGGATACTTCCTCTGGAATCCATATTCCACTTTGAATCCTCTCTCTGTGGCCAATTTAAATAAATTCATATCTTCCTTAATCAACCAAGGTCGGTGATGTCTAAATATTATTAAAATTATTATTTAATTATTATTAATAATAATATTATACAATAAGTATTATTTGAAATTAACAATTACTTACGAATATCCGACATAAATTAAAGTATTAGGATGTGACAAATATTCACAACTGTCCAACAATTGAGAATGACAAAAATGATTGAACAACAAGTCACTCAACAGAATGATATCAAAAGTTTCCTTCTCCTCTCCTTTTCCGAATGTTTGTTCTAATTTTTCACCCCAAGCATGTCCTCTCACTTCCATCACAGTGTTATCTTCATCAAAATTCAATGCAACATTCCTCTTGAGATTTGGAATTAAATCTCCATCATCAATATCGGTAATAATAACCTTCTTGGCTCCGAGTTTGCCACAAGCTAAACTTGGAAGACCTCCTGCAGCTCCTAATTCAATCACTGTTTTACCTTGAATGGCGGATGGATTTTCGTAAAAGTATTGGCATAAACATCTAGCAGAATTCCACAAGTAATTTCCCCATAAACTGTGTTCTCCTATTATTATTTATCAATACAATATTTGTGATGATATGGTGATGATGAATGTGATGAAAATAATAATAAATTAAAAAATAAATTAAAAAAATCGAATTTCAACTTCCGAAAGTCTACTAATTAAATATTTACCCAAAATGCTCACTTTAATTTCAATATCTGTATTATCGATTTTAATAATTTCTACACGATTTGGTTTTGGTTGCCTGTAGTAGGAAGGGTCGACTTGGAAAAGGTCATCACCTCCAAAATCAATAATTTCTTCTTCACTCATTTTTTTCTTTTCACTTTTCTTCTTGAACTTTCAACCACAACATGATTATTATGGATGAAACAAAGGCAATGGTCTAAGACTAGATATTGCAACGTCGAGTTTTTAATACTATTGAAGGACAATAGTATTTCAATTCTTCAACAAAAGAGTGAGTAAGGTGTGAATCAGTTATGAGTAAATGTTTCAGATTGGTGCTGAGCTTGGCTGTTGAATCTTCCTCTGTGAATGAATGAGACCTCTTGAGAACACTTAGCATTGTAATGCTAGCAGAGGCTTCAAGGAAACCAATTTCTAAATGTTTCAAGTATGGTGTTTGGTCTAATAACTCGCAGCCAACTGGTACTGAAATTGCCTTTAGAATTTTCCATTTCATAACGTGATTCTTCCACTCTCCTTCAAGTTGAATGTTATTGTAGGAAAGGTTGATTTCCTCCAAGTGTTCCAAGTTTGCTACATGATTCAACCTTCTCACTTGTTCGCAATTTTGCACATCCAAAATTTTCAATGAATTTGGAATGTATTGGAAATCATCTGAGGAAAAATATGTTGTTTGTACATGTAACTCTTCCAATACTGTACAATTCCTTAAAAAGCTAAATCCATAAAATGACGTGCATCCAGACACATCCAAAACTCTCAATTTCGTACAATTGGTAGAAATTGGTATTAAACTATAAAGTCCAATGTAACAACATTTCGAAAGATTGAGATACTCCAAAGATTCCAGTGTTGAAATATAATCCTTAGCAAAGGTATCTCTAATGCTTAAACTACATCTGAGTTTGAGTGATTTCAAAGTTTTTCTACACTTGTTCAGTATTTGACTATACGAAACCTCTTTCAAATTATCGCAAGAAGATAAATCCAACATTTCCAAGTTTTCAGAGCAAGATCTCATCAAGAGTGCAATTCTCTCATCATTGATCATCTTTTTAATATCCTCATTCTGTTGTGCTCCAACAACATTAAACTTTTTCAAATATCTAGCATTTCTCACAATTAAATTCAACATGTACTCCAACATTTGAGTATTATTCAATCGGACTGCCTCCGATCTTCCAAGAGAAGGATTAAATTGCTTGGCAATTCGTTCTCCCTCTTTCCCATAAAATAACAAATCCAAATCATCATATCTAAAATTAAATTCATCCAACAAATGCCAAGCACAATATCTCCAAGTTTTACAAACCAATACACATCTCAAATAAACTGTAAAATTATCCAAATATGAGAAAATCTCAGACAATATATCAAAAACAAATAGAGGGTTATTCTGATCAGAAATTGTTACATTTTCCGAGAGAGTTTCATCTTCCGATGCGAATACTTCATTTACACTTTCTGATATCAAACCAGTGTGCTGTAATTGTCTATTCATTGGTTGACCCATTTTTTTTTTATGGTTTTACAAGTTCACTCTTCATTCCCGCCAAAATTTAAATAAAACAAGTTGTTATTTTTTATTATATTAAAAAAATACCAACAATTTAGATTAGAATAAATCAGAGTCATCTTCTTCATCATCATTGATATCGGAAGGTATTGGAAATTCAATATCCATAGATTCATAAATATCCGACTCATCAAAATTATCAGCAAGTGTCTTGAATGGTGTTTCAATCATGAGTTGACAATCTTCTTCTTTATCCAAGTCGAAACATTGATAGTGATGGGAGTATCCTCTATTGTGGAGAGAGATCATGGCTTCAAAACATACCTGATTCTCACAAATGAACATTTCGCAATTAGCATCATAATTTTCCACACGAATGGCATAACGAGCTTTCTTCCGAGTGTGATGACCACAATTTTCACAGTATGGCCTATCAATTTGATTCTCTAGGAGTGGTTTGGAGTCATCAGATGTAGAGTTGAGTTTGTTTCTTCTCTTTTCCTTGACAAATTCTACAAGTTGGAGCAGAGAATGTTTTCGATCTCGAGGAACTTTGGTCGTGCATATCATGGATGCAAAACCAATGCCCATACAAGTGTAGGTAAGTGTAATGATACCTATTTCGAAGGATCTCACAGCTTGGAAGAATGAAAATTCACCAGAAACAATTGGCAGTGTAAAGTGTGAAATGATATATTTGGAGAATGTGGAATTTCTATTCGTGTTGGACCAACACTCAGATGGATTTGGTAGGAGAATGAGAGAACAATTAAGGAGCATGTCCTCAATGAGAACTGTTGCCATTCCTTCCTTTCCTCCTCTCACTCTACCATAATCAACATAATTCGAAACATTCTTAATTGTAACATTGAATTGGAATTGAATCTTTTGTAGAGAGTGAGAAATGGAGAATGGAGATTGATTGGAAAGATATTCTGTGGTAAATTCTATGTCATCAACAATTCTTTCATCCTTACATATCAGAGATGGAACAAAAAGTCCCAATTCATTGTTTGGATTACTCAACTGGGCAGTTAACAAGATGTTAGCTTGAAGAGTACTGTTGTCCTTATTAATTATTTGCCAGTTATTCCTCTTTTGAGTGAATGTATTAATAATTTTGAGAATATCGTTATCTGAAAGAATATTTTCATCAATTAGAGCTATTTCACTCATGGTTGACAATTGAGTGCTTGAAAAGGTCAGTGGTAAATCTGTTTCTTTCAAAAATTGACAAACATTTGTACGTTCCAATATGAGAGTAATATTATATTTGGAGGATGTTTCAGTATTCGAATCGTAGTGTTGACATTCATCGAATTGATCTTTCGGATTGACTATTAATTCGACATGACATTTAATATCTTCATATTTCAAACTTTCATCATTCCAAAAGAGAGCAAATCCAATATTTTGTAAATCCTTAATATTTGCATTGTTTCCTTCTTGTAATAATCCGAATTGAGAAGAAATTCCCAATTGTTTGAATGAAATTCCATTTTCACAGAATGAATTAATTTGATAATTGAAAGATCGCTTTCCAGTGTTGTAAATATTGAGCTCGTAGTTGAATTTTGATTTGGAATGGAGAGATGTACTGTATGGGATACTGTTTCTAACAAGTATTTCCTTCGAGCTCATATCAAATGTTATTTTATCCAATCCTGAAATTGTCCACTCAATTGGTATCAAATTGAGTGATGGATTAATACTACATTGCAAACTATCTAATTGTAAGTATTGGCACTTATCACCCATGTACAATGGATTTGTGGAGCAGTTACACTTATTTGGAGCTATACATTTGCCATGTGTAGAACAAACATTCGAGTCACTTGCCAACAAATCGTAACAAATAGGAAGATTGCATTCCGAGCTTGTCCATCCACTTTCGCATTCACACTGAGAGGTAGTGATGCAACTTCCATGCCTACACGATGTAGAGTTGCATTTGGTGAATTGGCAGTTCAATCCAATGAATCCTTCCTTACATTGGCAAGTGTTGTAATGAGTGCATTGTCCACTTCCATTACAAACTTGAGAATTATTACTCAAAATTCCTTCACAACTTGTGATATTACACATGGGGCCGAAATAGCCCTCATTACATATGCATGCGTTGGTATCTTGACATGAACCCTTACTGGAACAAACATTGGACTGATTAGAAAGAATTTCAAAACATTTGACAAGTTGACACTGAGAGCCATATCTTTCTGGTCGACATTTACAAGTATTTGGACTCGCGCATATTCCATTGGATGAACAAACACTTGAATCAGCTGATTCCTTTCCAAAACATGCAAATAGAGAACATTCCCCACCAAAATATCCCTCTCTGCATTTGCATTCATTTTCACTTGTGCAATTTCCATTTCCATTGCAAACATTCGAATGATTTGCCGAAATGTTAAAGCAATTTGGATAAGAACTTGAATTATTGGATATTTCTGTATGATTCGAAGGTACATCACTATCAATTATTGGAGAATCACTTGGAATTAAAGTACAATTTGCATAGAATTTTCCATCTCCATAACAGGTACAGTTGTCCAAACTTGAGCAACTTCCATTTCCACTGCAAACACCACTCTCATTGAATGTAATCCCAAAACAGGTGTGGATGGAGCATGATTCACCTAAGTAACCACTGTCACATTCACATTCGTCCAGAGATTTGCATTCACCATGTCCAGAACAAATCACACTCGAATCATTCAATTGAATTCCAAAACAAGAATGCAATTCACATGAAATACCAAAGAAACCTTTCTCACAAGTACATGAATCTGGTTGTGTGCAATTACCTTTCGAGCTGCATGCACCTTCTAATGTTGTTTTTCCAAAACATTTCGGTTCTGAACATTCTAAACCTCCATATTTGGAATTACATGAACACAAATCAGGAGAAGTACAAATTCCATTAGAATTACAAACATTTTCATCGGTTGAATTAATTTTAAAGCATACAGGAATATTACAATTTTCCCCAACATAACCCATTGAGCAATTACAATTATTGTAAGATTCACACTTTCCATTTTCAGAACAAACTTGACTCTGATTCGAGAATATTCCAAAACATTGTGAAATTTCACACCATTCTCCAAAGTAATTTTCCTCACATGATTCACAAAGATTTGGAGCTGTGCATTTTCCTTTTCCGGAACAAACAGAGCTATCATTAGAGGCAATACCATTACATGCAGAAATTAAGCAGGATTCACCTGTGAAGTTTAGGTAGCATGAGCATTTGTTCAGTTCAATGCAAATTCCATTTCCTGAGCAGGATTGGCTATTATTTTGGAATATTCCAAAACAGGAAGGTATTTCACAATTAATGCCAATGATTCCTTGGTTGCAGAGGCATGTATTGGGATAAACACAACTTCCAGATGCGGAGCATGCCCCGCTTGAGTTTGCTGCCAATCCGAAACATATTGGAATTGAGCAATTTTCACCTGTGAAATTTTCTTGGCATTGACACTTGTCAGGGGAAGTACAAATTCCATTAGAGTTACAAACACTAGAATCAGTACTATTCAAATTGAAACATATTGGAATTGAACAATTTTCTGAAGTGTATCCATCATGACAAGAACAATTATTGAAATCAATGCACTCTCCATTGGATGAACATGTACTGGAATCATTAGCTGGAATGTTGAAACAAATGGGAATTTCACAGTTGGTACCTGTGTATCCTTCTTGGCATTGACATTGATCTGGTGATTGACAAATACCATGCGAAGAACAAACAGTTAGGTTGGTGGCATTACTTCCAAAACATATTGGAATTGAACAGTCTATTCCTGTATAATCTGAATTACACACACATTCATTATATTGAATACATTGTCCATTACCATTACACGACTGAGTTTCATTTGATGGAATTCCAAAACAAAGTGGAATTTCACATTGTAATCCAATATGATTTTCATGACATTTGCAATTATTTGGAGAAGAACATTCACCAAATCCACTACATACTGAACTATTTGAAGCATCAATATTGTAACAAATTGGAATGGAGCAATTATCGAATGTAAATCTTTCAAGGCATGTACAATTATTTGGAGCCAAACATTGACCATGTGAAGAACAAACCATTGATTTACCAGAATCCAATTCATAACATATTGGGAGGGAGCAATTTTCCGAAGTGTATCCATCAAGACAAGAACAATTATTGAAATCAATGCAAACTCCATTGGATGCACAGGTACTGGAATTGGTTGCTGGAATATTGAAACAAATTGGAATTTCACATTGTATTCCAGTATATCCTTCATGACACTGACACTGATCTGGTTCTTGACAAATACCATGTGAAAAACAAACGTGACTTTGATCAGTGGCATTTATACCAAAACATATTGGAATGGAACAATTGAGTCCTGTAAAATTTGAATGACACATACATTCATTATATTGAATACATTCTCCATTACCACTACAAGACTGAGTTTCATTTGATGGCACGCCAAAACAAAGTGGAATCTCACATTGTAATCCTATGTTACCTTCTTGACAGGCGCATTCATTTGGATTTACACAATTTCCTTTTCCATTGCATGCAAATGGGTCAGTGGCAGGTGAATTATAACAAATTGAAATGGAACAATTGATTGATGTAAATCCTTCATGGCATGAACAATTATTTGGTGACAAGCAATCGCCATGGGAAGCACAAACATTGGAATCTGAACTATTCAAACCAAAACACACAGGAATGGAACAATTCTCAGTAACGTACCCATTTTCACATTGACATTTGTTATAGTCAATACATTCTCCATGTCCTGAACATGAATTTACATCTTCCGAATAGAAACCGTAACAAACAGGATACTCACAAACGCTACCAGTATATCCAACTTGACATTCACACAGGTTGGGTCCAATACATCTTCCTCTCGACGAGCAACTCATAATGGAAGTTGAATTCTCATCAAAACAAATTGGAACAGAACAGTTCATTCCTGTGAAATTTCCATAACATTCACACAAATTCACACCAATGCATTTTCCACTTGAGCTGCAAGTTGAGTTATGATTGGCCGGGATATTGAAACAAAGTGGAATTTCGCACATGTCACCTACATGATTGCCATCACATTGACATGAATTTGGTGAAATGCAAGTGCCATGAGTAGAACAAGAGTTTCGATTAGTTGATTCAAGCCCGAAACAAATTGGATGAGAACAATCTGAATGCATGTATCCATCACTGCAGGAACAATTATTAGGAGAAAGACATTGACCATGTGAGGAACATACTGTTTCGTCAGTGGCATTCGAACCGAAACAAATAGGAATTGAACAATTTGAAGAAGTAAACCCAGAGCTACAATTACAATGATTGTAATCTTGGCAAATGCCATTTTCAGAACAGGTATTATTCATAGTTGCTGGAATATCAAAACAAATTGGAGTTTCACATTGGGTGTCCATATAACCTTCAAAACATTCGCAATAGTTTGGTTTCGAACAACTTCCATGTCCCGAACATACCTTCGAATTGGTGGCATTGAAGTCAAAGCAAATAGGAATAGAACAATTGGCTCCAGTATAATTTTGATTACAAGAGCAAGAATCCACTGCAAAACAATGGCCGTTTCCATTGCACGATGCCAAAGTTTCATTTGATGCAATTCCAAAACATAGCGGAATTTCACATTGTAATCCCACATGATTTTCATGACATTTACAATTATTTGGAGAAGAACATTCACCAAATCCACTACATACTGATTGGTTGGTGGCGTCTATGTTGTAACAAATTGGAATGGAACAATTATCGAATGTAAAACCTTCAAAACACGAACAATTATTTGGAGCTAAGCATTGGCCATGCGAGGAGCAAACCATTGACTGACTGGAATCTAATCCATAACATATTGGAATTGAACAATTTTCTGAAGTGTATCCATCATGACATGTGCAACAGATCATGATCGATACATTCTCCATGAGATGAACATGTACTGGAATCATTAGCTGAAATGTTGAAACAAATTGGAATTTCACATTGCATTCCAGTATATCCTTCATGACATTGGCATTGATCTGGTGATTGACAAATACCATGCGAAGAACAAACAGTTGGGTTGGTGGCATTGATATTGAAACATAATGGAATTGAGCAATCTATTCCTGTATAATTTGAATGACACACACATTCATTATATTGAACACATTGTCCATTACCATTGCAAGATTGAGTTTCATTTGATGGCACGCCAAAACAAAGTGGAATTTCACACTGTAATCCAACATGATTTTCATGACATTTACAATTATTTGGAAAAGTAACATTCACCAAATCCACTACATACTGAACTATTGGAAGCATCTATGTTGTAACAAATTGGAATTGAACAATTATCAGATGTAAAACCATCAAAACATGTACAGTTATTTGGAGCCAAACATTGTCCATGTGAAGAACAAACCATTGATTGACTAGAATCTAATCCATAACATATTGGAATTGAACAATTTGCTGAAGTGTATCCATCATGACAGTGAAAGATCATGAAATCGATACATTCTCCATGGGATGAACATGTACTGGAATCATTAGCTGAAATGTTGAAACAAATTGGAATTTCACATTGCATTCCAGTATATCCTTCATGACATTGGCATTGATCTGGTGATTGACAAATACCATGCGAAGAACAAACAGTTGGGTTGGTGGCATTGATATTGAAACATAATGGAATTGAGCAATCTATTCCTGTATAATTTGAATGACACACACATTCATTATATTGAACACATTGTCCATTACCATTGCAAGACTGAGTTTCATTTGATGGCACGCCAAAACAAAGTGGAATTTCACACTGTAATCCAACATGATTTTCATGACATTTACAATTATTTGGAAAAGTACATTCACCAAATCCACTACATACTGAACTATTGGAAGCATCAATGTTGTAACAAATTGGAATGGAACAATTTTCAGCTGTATATCCTTCATAACATGAACAATTATTTGGAGCCAAACATTGACCATGTGAAGAACAAACCATTAGCTGACTAGAATCCAATCCATAACATATTGGAAGTGAACAATTCAATGAAGCAGTGTATCCATCATGACAAGAACAATGATTGAAATCAATGCATTCTCCATGGAATGAACATGTGCTGGAATTAATAGCTGGAATATTGAAACAAATTGGAATTTCACATTGCATTCCAGTATATCCTTCATGACATTGGCATTGATCTGGTTTTTGACAAATACCATGTGAAAAACAAACATGACTTTGATTAGTAGCATTAATTCCAAAACATATTGGAATTGAACAGTCTATTCCTGTATAATCTGAGTGGCACACACACTCGTTATATTGAATACATTGTCCGTTACCATTGCAAGCTTGAGTTTCATTTGATGGCACGCCAAAACAAATTGGAATTTCACATTGTAATCCAATATGATTTTCATGACATTTACAATTATTTGGAGAATAACATTCACCAAATCCACTACATACTGAACTATTGGAAGCATCTATGTTGTAACAAATTGGAATGGAACAATTATCGAATGTAAAACCATCAAAACATGTACAGTTATTTGGAGCCAAACATTGACCATGTGAAGAACAAACCATTGATTGACTAGAATCTAATCCATAACATATTGGAAGGGAGCAATTCAATGCAGCAGTGTATCCATCATGACATGTGCAAAGATTATGGTCGATACATTCTCCATGGAATGAACATGTGCTGGAATTGGTTGCTGGAATGTTGAAACAAATTGGAATTTCACATTGTATTCCAGTATATCCTTCATGACATTGACATTGATCTGGTGCTTGGCAAACGCCATGCGAAGAACAAACAGTTGGGTTGGTGGCATTACTTCCAAAACATATTGGAATGGAGCAATTGAGTCCTGTATAATCTAAATGACACACACATTCATTATATTGAATACATTGTCCATTACCATTACACGACTGAGTTTCATTTGATGGAACTCCAAAACAAATTGGAATTTCACATTGTAATCCAATATGATTTTCATGACATTTACAATTATTTGGAGAATAACATTCACCAAATCCAGTACACACTGAACTATTGGAAGCATCAATATTGTAACAAATTGGAATTGAACAATTATCGAATGTAAAACCATCAAAACATGAACAATTATTTGGAGCCAAACATTGTCCATGTGAAGAACAAACAATTAGCTGACTAGAATCTAATCCATAACATATTGGAAGTGAACAATTCAATGAAGCAGTGTATCCATCATTACATGAACAAAGATCATGATCAATGCAGTTACCATGTCCATAACATGAATGTGAAAAATTAGCTGGAACATTGAAACAAATTGGAATTTCACAATTGACACCTGTATAACCATTCTGACAGGTACAGGTATTAGCATCTATACAAGAACCTTTGGATGAGCAAGTAGATAAATTATCTCCACGAACACCATAACAAATAGGAACAGAACAGGTGGCAGATGTGTAATTTGCATGACAGGAACAATAATCTGGCGATACACAATCACCATGACCTGAACATACGTTCGTATAATTGGTTGCATTAATTCCATAACATAATGGAATATCACATTGGATACCGGTATACTCGATTGGACAATCGTAGGCAACACTAAAGGAAAATGGGAAGATTCCTCCTTTTCCATTTGTTGACCAACAAATATAATTATCTAATAGAGTTAAATTGAGGGAGAATGTGTAAAGCGTTTGGTCAACTCGTTCACTTAAAATTCTAGCAACGTTTGTGCTTGAAATCGTAAAGTTCAACATGTAATATTCAGCATGTTGCATAATAATTGAGTAATCTTTCCATGAGTGGAATGGATTATTAGAATCTGCCAACAGACCGCTTGCAATATTCGAAAGGATTAAATCTGAACTATTAGTTTTCAAAACTACGAGAATTGAGTTGACAAATCCATCATGGGCACTTCTCTGGAAATATGGAGAGGATAGGGTCATATTCTCCAGCCAGAGGAATGGTTCATTATATTTGGCTTGACATCTTGGAATGAAATATCCATAATCTATGGCCACAGATTCATGGGCAGAAATTTCCTTTTCTAGATTAGTCCACAATTGTTCTTTCTTGATGGAAATTTTGAAATCACACACAGATTGGAGGGATACAGTTTTGCACGAGTCGAAATCACTCTTGACAGTGAAGAAGGCTGTAAAGTTTTGTCCTGGCTCCACGTTGAATTTCTGAGGCGAATTATTGGAAATTATGATTGGATAGGAACAAGTCAATTCAACAGTGAATTCACCACCCCAATCCCCACTGTTAAAGGAAAATATTTGAATTGTAGCATTCATTTCATTCCATTCTGAACGATTTGGAATTAATGTGAAATTCACAGATGAAACTTTGGGTTCCTTATATAATAGAATAGATTGATCAATTTCTATGGAGAAATCCTGCAAATATTCATGATTGGAATACTTTAAACCAACAGAATTTGTATCTGAAAGATAAGAAACTCCATTTTCATAGCTCAATCTTGTCGAATATTCTGGAAACCTTTCGACTGAAAAATCACTAGAAGAAAAATAGTAAGATAATTGATTTCCTAATCCAGTACCAATAGTTTCATCACAAAATCCTGGATTGAATTGCAAATCTCCAACGAAACTCTCTGGTGTAATTAATGGGCCTGTGAATTCACTTCCCAAATCGTCAACGTAGAGAAGTGTAAAATTTTCAATTGACTGAATGGACATTCTAGTATCAATCTTGGAAATCATATAGTTATCAGTGAAAAAGCTTTCATAATCTGCTAGTACATTATCCGAGAGGGTTACTTTGAAATTTCCATCAATGCAACTCAAGGAATTTTCAAAATTTGACAGGCTGGCAACATTTGCAACCATTCCATTAGTATTGATATTCACTTGCGTATTGATTTTCCAATTCTTTTGATCATAGGCAAATGTGTATATCGAATGGATGGAGGAATAACCAATCGAATGGTAGGAGTCTCCCTGAGTAAAGTGTTGTATCTCACTACGAAGAGAACCATAAGGACATGTGAAATAATTGAGACCTGCCACTGAAATACTAATCATTCCAATAATACCATCCTTGATTATCACTCTGACCATTGGATTACGATACCAATCAAAGAAATCTGCCCAGTAATAGGCATAGGTCATTAGAATGGCAACATTAGTTTCAGCAGCTGCTCCTGTTAAATATTCCTGAGAGACTGGAGCGGTATTAGGATCAAGACTCACCTTGTAAAAGATAGTTTCTTGACGTATCCTTTCGAATAGACTTTCCAATTCTTGCGGATCAGCTGGTCTTTCACTAATCTTGAAATCATCAATATCAATCTTTTCAAAGACAGCTCCAATATGTCTCTTGAATTGTAAAGGAATTATGATTTGAGTATTTGCTAATTCTTGGAATTGGATATCAATACTACTCTTCAATTGATAGGTGAATCCATTCGAAACAAATTCTGTAATTTTTTGTAAAGTTGGTTGTCCATTCCATTTACCATTGAGAATTAATTTTTGAGATTGAAGATATGGAGATGAAAATACATTGTTTCGAATATTATCAATTTGAGAAAGATATGTCAATGCATATGGAGATAAATTAGATAAACAAAATTGACCCAATGAGCTCTCATACGAGTTCTGTAAAGCAAATGTCTCAATTTGAGCTGTTCCTGTAGCATAGTTATACACTGACTGTGAGGATATCATAATTAATTGAACATAACTGGTAGTTTCCACATCCAAATAAGCAAATCCATAAGCAATTAATAATGTGAATCGAGCATTGCTAGTCAATCCAGTAAATTGAACACTAAATGATGAAGCAGATAGAACAGAAACAGTTGAAGGAGATCTAGCAACACCAGCCTTAGGATCAGACAGAACGACTAGTGACTTGATCTGTTCAGTAGCATCACTCGCTGTCAAGGTGTTCAATTGATAATATTGGCCTGTTGATTTTGGCAACCTTAACAATTTACAAATGTTAACATTCCGAATATATGATAAACCTACCACAGAGTGTTCGGAGCTGATATTGTAAGAGAGAGTGAGTTGGAGCTCAATACCTTACTGGTTGGAGAGATTGTGAGGGAGGAACAGAAGGGAAGGAAGATGATTGTCTTGGATTGTGCATTAATGAAGGAAATGGACAATATGATGAGAATCAATAGGAATATGAAGTGTTTGTTCAGCTGTGAAGAGGATCTTGATGGTTTTATGTACATTTTTTTGAAATTTACATTTTAGGTAATTTCTTAATTTGTAAAATGTAACTGTCTTATCCAACCCAGTTTCAAATTGGCGCCAAATCACTCGCTTCTTGATAATAGATAGTATTAGATTTATGGAATATTTGAAATATAATTAATTGGAAAAATAGAAAAACACTGAACTCACCACCTTTTGCAATTATGGTAATTATTAGCCAGTCGCTTGACAACAAGGTACCAAATTAATGGATTACGATAATGTTACAACATCAATATTTAATCACTAGTATGAATATGGATGTTGTGGACTTTCTGAAGAGGAAGCTGTTCAAAGATAACTTGTTTATTTCTTAAAATACCAAACAACCTAACAATACTGTAGCGGCTGTACATGAAGACCACGTTTTTGCCATATTGATTGTTAACTCTTGACAAGTTGATCCGCTGATTTATCAAAAAAAATGGACAAACACACAATGTGTATCCAACTTTCACACAAAGAAGAAGCAGAAACAAGTACGGAGAACTTACTGTCGCAAGATTATAAATTCCCCACTGACATTATTTATGAAATTTTGTCCTTCTTGGATGATTTTAAATTTATTGTCATGAATTGTGCATTGGTATCCAAAGAGTGGTTCCATGTTATTTTATCAACATGTAATCATCTCAATCTGAATTGTAGATTTGGTGGTGTTGGTGGAATGAGTGGCCGATTTTTACAGAATATTGCAACTCTTAAAGTTGGTGTGATCACAAGGGATACCTATAGAAAATTAATCTTGATGAAATCATTAACTAAACTTATCATTAGATGTGATGATGAAGAAGGAGTTAAATATATAAGTGAATTGAAACAATTGACCAAACTTACGATTTATGGAAGTCATATTGGTGATGAGGGAGTTCGATATATTAGTGAATTGAAACAATTGACCTATCTTAGTATTCCTAGTAATGGTATTTCTGAGTATGGAGCTAAACATTTAAGAGAATTGAAACAATTGACCACTCTTATTATTTTTTGCAATCGTGTTGGTAATGAAGGATCTAAATACATAAGTGAATTGAAACAATTGACCACTCTTTCTATTGATGAAAATGATATTGGTGCTGAAGGAGCTAAATATTTAAGTGAATTAACACAATTGACCTGTCTTGATATTTCCAGTAATTGGCTTGGTGATGAAGGAGCTAAATATGTAAGCAAAATGAAACAATTGACCACTCTTCATATTAATAGCAATCGTATTGGAAATGAAGGATCTAAATTCATTAGTTCATTGAATCAATTGAAAAATCTTGATATTTGTAAAAATGATATTGGTGATGAAGGACTTGAATATTTTGGTCAATTGGCACAATTAAAAAGTCTTGATTTATCTTATAATAGAATTGGAGATGAAGGAGCTCAATATTTAAGTGAATTGAAACAATTGATCTATCTTGATATTAAAACTAATCATTTAGGCGATAAAGGAGCTATGCCTATTGGAGAATTGAAGAAATTGATCTATCTCTATATTAATAACAATAAGATTCGTAATGAAGGAGCTAAATACATTAGTGAATTGAAACAATTGACCAAACTTGATATTAGAAACAATTTTATTACTGAAGAAGGAACAAAATACTTCACTGAAATGAAACAATTAATAGATCTTACAATATAAAGAGGAATAATTGACAATGAAGAATTAATTAAATAACTGATTTTTGTTTGTAGCAATTGTTTACATTAATTATTCTTCACAACTATTATTGAACTTTTTCACATGCATAAAATATGTCAAAGTAACAAAAGAAGGTTTTGAACACATCAATCCAATAAAATCCTTCGCTCTTCCCAATTCACATTAACAGCTCATCCATCAAAATCACAACAACAACGAACAGTCACTCGAAGAAAAATGTCCACCACAAAACCAACAACAACAACATCATGTGGTGGGGGACATGAGCAATGTAATAGAACTAGAAGAGCGGAACATTCATCATAACAAGAACAACAGCAGCATCATGATGATGATAATGGAGAGGAAAATAATAGGAATAAATCATCATCTGTATCATCATCACCACAAGAAGAAGAAGAAGATAATGGATTGAGAGTGTTGGAAACAGTGAATAGAGAATGTTTTTGTGTATTGTGTGGAAGAGAACACGATTCCGTTGACTTTTCTGGTAATTTCTATATTGAAGCACCACCATTATCTTTAGAAAATGATGAGAATGATGAAGGAAGGATAGAAGCAGTATCACCAATGGCATCTCCTTCATCGTTGAAGAGCGTTTCATGGGATGTCATTCATCAGTTATTTGGCAATTCAACAAGTTCGGGAAATATTGAAAATATGATTCAACACTATGTGGAATTGTACTTTGGCGATGATGCAGAGAGGAGGAAATTGAGAATTTGTGATCGATTGTTTGAGTTTATTGATGGATATAGTGAATTTGTCATGTTTATGAATGGTGTAGAGCATGAGCAACGAGTTAGTGAGTTGGCACTTGCGGAACTAGATCAGGATGTGATGGATAATGAGCAAGATGTACAATTTACAGGAGAAATAGGTCATAACGATGAGAAACAAGGAGAATTTCCACAAGTATCTCAAGAACACCTCATGGGAGAACATGTAATAGTCGATTTGGTCAACTCTGGAACAGTTTCCAATGAAGAGGAAGCTCCTACACTTGATAATACTCAATCAGAATTGGATTCTGATGCAGATGAAGTCAAGGAAAAGAAATTTATGAAATTATTGAATGGATTTTCAGATAAATTGATGGGTGACATTTCAAAGGAATATATTCAAAAGCCATCACTGAAAGATTTTGCAAAAGATATTTTGAAATTGCTAATTTCCTTTGCCTTAATCATGGCTGTCATTGCATTGGGTGCTATGGCTGTCATGTTCATTGAACAAGATGTTGAATATAAGAATTATTTGGCATATAAGGAAAATCTATTGAATTCAACATTAGATGAATATTCATTTGATAATTCGACAGGAAATGCCAATGTCACTATTGATCCATTTAATCCTAAATGGACATATGGAAACAGTGTCTATTTCATGATTGTTACCTTATCAACCATTGGATACGGAGATATGTCACCAACTACTATTGGAGGTAAACTGTGGGTTGTCTTTTTTGGATTTCTAGGAATATCCCTCATGGGTATGTGGATTTCATTCGTAGGAGGTGCCATTATGAACTCTTTCGGTACTGGAATATTTGTAGTCATGCTCTACATTAAGAGATCCATTGTAATTACATTCAAAACAGCTAAAAATCGAGATTTGGAAGAAGTGATGAGAATTAAGGCAAATATGAAAAATCCAGAGCTAACACCATTGGAAAAGAAAATGTTTTCATTCTTTAATAGAGGTGCTACTCAGATTATTAACATGATTTTACTGTTGGGAGGATATGTTGTGGGAGCTGCTGCATTGTTTAGTTATTTGGAAAATTGGGAGTTTTATGATGCATTCTATTATTCGTAGGTTTTTTCAATATTTAGGAGAAAATTTATTTACAATCATATGTAATTATACTTGGTAATGATTTTATGAAAAGATTTGTAACTCTGAGTACAATTGGATATGGAGATTTTTACCCAAAGACAACCAATGGTAAGATTACATTTGGTTTCTTTGTCTTGATTGGTCTTGGATTGTTGGGTATCTTACTTGGTTTCGTGGCCAAATCCATTCAAGAATCACTTCTTTCAAATTTCAAGAAAGCCCAAAAGAAAACATTTTTGGAATTTAAGGATTTACAGGAAAAGGCAGCCATGAAACAAATTGGTAACATGATGAATAAGCAAAAGCAAAATATGACTCAAGGTTTCAATATTCTCAAAAAGGGAGGTAAAGGTGGAATTCACTTGATGAGAGCTGGAGGTGTTGGTGGACTAAACAAACTGAAACAAGGAGGAAACTTATTGAAAGAGGGAGGAGTTGGTGGTTTGAACAAATTGAAACAAGGAGGTAAGGGAGGAATGAATCTCATGAAAGCTGGAGGAGCAGGTGGACTAAACAAGTTGAAACAAGGTGGAAACTTGCTTAAGGAAGGAGGTGTTGGTGGTTTGAACAAATTAAAGCAAGGAGGAAATTTATTGAAAGAAGGTGGAACCAAACTCAAGAATGTTACAACAAAAAAGAAGGAAAATTCCTCAAGTCCATCCACACCATCAGAAGAGTAATTACATGTTTCAAACTCTATTTCAATAGAATAATAATAATTATTGAGAAAAACTGAAATATTAACAAACAATGCATCCAATGAACAATACCAATATCAGTAATAATCCATTAGTTAACACTCTGGACGAATGATTCAATAGCACAGCTGAGGAAAATCTCACTAAATCATTGTCAACAAGTTGGTTTTGAAGGGTAGTGTCCTGATCGTACAGACAAGCTGTTGAATAAAACTTTTCCACATTACTTTCATTCAAACTATTCAGTGTCAAAAATTGAACTCCTTTCCATTGAAAATGAGGTGATCCAAATACTGTGCTAGTCACTGCAATAGCTTCCAATTGACCAGAACAAGAATTGGCAATTACTGATGAAAATAACAACTTTCCAGTCCAGAAAAACTTTTGTTTTGCATAAATTTTTGCAATATCATCTCCTTTCTGAGATGCCCTCTTCAAAGTTGTAACTCCAGAGCAAGTTTGCATTCGGAGTTTAATTCCCGATGTGAATGGATCAATGGAGGCAGTTACACAATCATTGGAATAAAGATTTTTCAGAGTGATTCCTATTCCATTCTTATCTCCACTTCCCACAGAACTAATTTGAAATTGAAATGAAGTATCTGTTAAAAGTTTTGGATGATTATTCGAAACTGTTCCAATAATTCCATTTTTCCAACTTGTCAATGCAAAATTAGGTCCTTTTACAATAAATACACTATCATCATAAGCAGTTGGCATTAAAATTGTATTATTTGCAAAATAATTTTCATTCACAATGTCATCCACCAAAATAAATCCTTTCGTCTTGTCAACATTATACGAATCTGAAATAATGTAAAATATTTTGGAATCTTGATTGGTGGCACATATTTCCCTCCGTGTAGAAATGATGGAGGTTGTGTTTTTCCATCGACATGTACACCAAGTTGTGTTAAAATACTTTCCGATAGAAAAGAAAGGGTTTCCAATAATTTGATGATTTGGATATTGTTCATCAAGGGTAAAGTTAGAAGGAGTGATAGAGAGGCATGTATTTGGTTTGGCAGATATAAAATCTGTTGGAAATGTTGTTACTTGTGAGTAGATAAAGTTAGTTTCTAATTCCGTTATTGAAATTCGTCCACAATATTTATACGAATCTGATGAAGTTGATGATGAACAAGTTTTCGGAGCAATGTAACTTGACAAGGCTTGATTAACCAACAACAATACTAAACAAATAATGGAAATAGAATGTAGTTGCGGGCATCTTGACATTTTTTTTAATTTCTTTGATGCTTGACAGTTCAAATATTACCAAAGCAAAACATCTGGATCATGTTCTCCCTTATCAATAAATCCAACTCTATCTGGATCCACAAATGAAATATAAGTAGCTTTTGATTTTTCCACAAAATCAAATAATTCTTGTGAACTTGAAATCATAAAATTTGGATCCATTCCATAAATTCTAATTTCCTCAATAGTTTGATTGGATGCCAAGTGGTCAGGTATAATGAAAAGAGAGTTGACGTGTTGGGTTAGCTTTTTCAAAGTAGTATTAAATTGAATTGATTCGGGAATTTGATTACATTTGACATGTAAATTTTCAATTAATGGACATGACAAAATGTTGTGGTAATTATCTTCAGAAATTAAAGGTGCAATTGAAAGATGGATAATCAGATGAGGTCTAAAAGTTCCCAAAGTTAGAAATTCGTTAGAAATAGAATCCATTGCCAATTCGTTTTGAATTTCCAAAGAAAGTTTTCCTAAACGTGGAAGAAAGTTAGAATCTTTGAAATTTCTTAAAAGTGAAAGTGAAGCTACTGTAGAGAGCCCTTCTAATTGGTGCAGTGGAGAGAAATCTATTGAGTGATTACATTTTGGATCAATTGTTAGTATTTTGAGTGATGGAATATTTGCCAATTCCTCACAACTTCTCAATGTAGCATCCCGAATACTTTTCAATTTCTTTAAATTTTGCATTTCACTAAAACACTCAGCAGTGAATTCAAATCCTTTGAGTGAGATGTGTTCTATATTAGAGTACTCTCGGCAATAGTTAGTAAAGTTTTCCATTACAAACAACTCAGTTTGTGCAATTCCAATTCGTAAATCTGTTAAATTTGGCAAAAAGTTAACACTCCTGATAAGATTCGTAAAGACTCGATGTGTAAATCCATGTTTGGTTGCATGAATACTTTTCAGATTGATTTTTTTCTTTGGACTGGTAAAAACTCGGTCTGGAGATGCAATTAGTTTCAGTTGGCTCACATCAATAGTTTCTAAATTCTCACTTTTCTCAATTATGGATCGTAAATTATCAAATCCCATTGTTCCTTCAGTAAATGTGAGATGTTTCAACTTTTCCAAACCCATAATATCTGAAGCGTAGGCAGGAGACACTTTCAACCTAGTTAGATTTGGTAAACTTTGAAAGAATCTCTTTCCGTCATTAATTAATTTTCCTTTAGCATTAGCAAAAGAAATACTCGTCAATTTGTCTCTATTTACATTATTAATGAACTTTTCTTCATGTCCCTCTAGTTCAATATTCAACCCAATGATCGATTCCAAGTTTGGCATATAGCTCCAGTAATCAAATTTACAAGCAAACGAATAATCATTTGAAAATTCAATCGATTTCAAGTCTCTAAACCTCAAATTCGAATAAAATTCATCTTGTCCCCAAATTCCAACGTATTCATAATTTACATGCTTATACAGTTGATGAACTTCTCGTTCCTTCACCAAGTTTGTCACCTTCCCAACAAAATAACCAAACATCGCCTTGATCATTCGATCTCTAACAATCTTTCTAGCAATTTTCCATCCTGTATTCAAATTTACATTTCTAACCTCAGTAATCTTTCTCAATTCCTTCCAAAAACCAGCCTCCGACAGGGAAGTATACCTAGCCAATGGAAATTGAATAAATTCCAAAATATATAATTTAATTTCAATAGGAAGAATAAAATCATCAGATGAAATATTTTCATCGCGATCATCACATGTCGTCAGATGCATCTTCCCATCATCATCATCATTATCAACGTGATCATGATCATCCGAATCAACCAATGTTCCAGAATCACAGAGTTTCAACTTTTTCGAATCATGCACCGTGAAGAAATCTCTAACTTGTCGTTTTTTCATTTTTTTTAAGGTTTTGAACAAAATTCAAGCGAGGACTTGGCTTTCGGACTTGTTGGACATGTGGGCGGATATTAAAATTTATTGCGCTTATTTAATTTTCAATGTAATAGTGCGTCACTATCGTTTGTCTTTTTGGATTGAGGCATTTCTTAATAGTACCGATAGAATGTCCTCAAGTATACTTCCATTTTGGGAGTTTGATAATGGTGTGTCAGATAATTGAGAATCAATGAGTGGAATCGTTATCGAAGGTGAGATTGTGGTCGTTAGCAATCGCTTGAAATCATTAAGCATCTTGGTTTGCACTTTTTCTGTAAAGATTAGAGAGCCAATGTATGGATCAAAAAGGATGAAAGTTTCTCGTGGAGATTTGATTGTTTTTCGAGAGGTAGAAATGATTGAGGTTATGATGGGATACTCGTCGAAACAGGTAGAGTGGAGGGCCATGTAGAATGAAAAATTATTATCAAGTTGTGATTCAATTTTTGAGAAATTGAGCTTGGCAATACCTAATAAGGAATTAATTTTTGGAAAGGAAGTCCAGGCAATATTTTCATAAGGATCTGCAAAAAAAAATGTGTCAGTGAGTTGGTGTATCAAGTTCTTCACAGTTGTGATTGAAATATTATCGTCATCTTCTTGTAATATTTTGAGTGTTGCTTCTTTTGGAAGTAATTTCAAAATCTTGGCATTCCCGTCAATGAGATGTCTATTTCTGTAATTCCAGTATTGAATTACTGCTTTCTTTAGTAAATTATTGTTAGATATTGATGAATTCCATTGTTTCTTGTTCACAAGACTCCAATCCAACAAGTCATAACAATTTCCAAATTCAAGAATTCGTTCGAAACAATTCGAATGTTCATTCATTAATAATTTCCACAATTCTTCAGTTTTTCCATTATCAAATTCAGAGATAGACGACACTTCCACCAATTCATCCTCATTAACAGACGAATCGCTCAATCTCAATACACAAACATCATTCAACATGCAGGTATCAGTACAACCACCATAAACAATCAAATCATTTCCTCTGAAATACTCAGATTGAATTGAGGATGACAATTTTACCATTCCAAAATGTCTTCTCTCATGGAAAATATTAGGGTTAATGGATGGAAAATGAATCCATGTCAGAGTTTCCAATTCCAATCCATAAATTTCATTCCTGTGTCTCTTGTAATTATCCCAACCTGCCACCATGATCATGTAATGTTTCCCATTCAATTCCAAGCATTCTGCTCTATGAGTGGACATTTCTGGAGGTGGTAAACCATTACATTGGCCAGTCAATTGAGTCCAAGTTTCGGTTTTTACATCAAATACATACAAATCATTTCTTCTTCCCAAGAATTGACCTCCATCATCATATCCTCCTTGAATATACAACTTTCCATCATGGAATACATCACAATGATCGGTTCTAGGACATGGAACATTCGAAAGATCAGTAATTTCCACTCTTCTCCATTCCAACGTTTCCAAATCCAAAACATGAACTAAATTAATAGAAATCCAACTCTTCTTTCTTCCTCCAAATATTATCAACTGATTATTGTAAATAATCATCGATTGACCATCTGTTCCAGGAGGAATTTGGTTTCCCCTACATTCGACAACTTTCCACTCACCAGTTTCCAAATTCAGACAAGACAATTCATTAGTTTTGTTTCTGTAATAACCACCATAGATGTACATTAGGTAATCATTGTGGATACATGCAGAATGTCCATATCTTCCACATGGCATGTCACCAAAAGAACTAATTTCTGACCATTGACATGTCAATAAATCAAAACGAAGAATATCAGAGAGGAAATTACCTCTCATATCACATCCTCCGAATACAATTAAATATCTTTCTTTGAATAACACTGTGCTATGCTGTGGGAAATTGAATTGTTTAATATTCGAAAGTAAACTAAACCTACCCCTCTTCTTTGCAATAATAATTTGTGTGGATTATTTTGTGGTAGAGTATGACATGATATTTTCAACGATGATGAACTTTCTGTGGACTGACCTATGAACATTTTTTTTAATTGAATTGTAAAATTGTAAAGAGATTATCAAAAAACTATTCGAAACTGGGTGAATGTGGAACTTATTTAAAAATAGGCCTAACGTCTTGTTCAACACTTTGTTATTTGATTCGGTATTAAGTTCCAAGTTGAAAAAAATGTCAATAATCAAAACTGTTTCTTTTAGTGATGACTTGAAAATATTTGAATATGAACAAGTTGATTTACCATCACCTTCATCGGAATGTACAACATTCATCACATCTCCAGGAAGTGTTCCTCCTCCTCCACCATCAAATCTTCCAATTACTAAACAATTGACAGCTTTGACACTTCCTCTATTGCCATCAAGTGATGATTTGGAGAAAATTATGAAGAAATTAAAGAAACCAACCGAACAACATATTGTTGATTTTAGAGAAAGATATGAATTGGCATTGAAAAGAGATCAGGAAAAATTAAATCAAAATAATCAAAACTAAACTTGGAATTTCATTAATAATTTCAACAATTTGATACAGAGATATTTACATGATATATTTAATATTAGACTATTTACATAATTTAACCAATTTAACCAACTGGCCATCTATCATACTATTAGAAACCAAGTTCCTTCTTCAATTCGAAATATCTTTCAATTTTTTCATTTCTTGCATCATTTACACTGAAACACAAATGATCAGAATAATCAGAAACTCCATAGACATCCTCAATAGGAAATGGAATCCAACTCAGAATTGAATTACAAAACCAAATGAAATATCTATCTTGCATCAATTGACCAAATTTCAAATTTGAAAATCTCAAATCCAATTCAGTTTCATCATTTGGTAAATTCTTCTCCTCATCCAAATTCAATTCCTTAAATAATTTCCTAATACCATTCTTGATAATGGCATCTTTTCCAAATATTTTGATTGGTTGATTAGTGGCAGATGGAAGAATTGCTTCTACACTCAAATCACGTGACAAAAAGGACGAGAAGGATTTGATTTCCAATTTGAGAAAAAGATGAATTGGTTTCTCTTTCAGGAAAATGTCAACAAGCCAATTGACATCACTTAACCATCCATTAGGACATTGAATGTGGAAAGATTGTCCGTTATGTGAATTACTTTTTGTGATGAAACACGAACTGGACATGTCACTATATACTTGTGACAGGTATTTAACGTTATCATGTGAATGACCTGTCAAGATGTGAATATTTAAGGAATTATGAGTTTGGAATGAGTGAAATTTTCTCAGACAATATCCTCTCTTATAGAGCCAATCATAGCATTTACCAACTTGTTCATCTCCTTTCCATGTCGATTGGAAGAAAGCTTCCCAAAATGATTCACTTTCGAATATCTTTTCATAGACATCTCTATTGATCAAATATGGTTTAAACCAAAGAAATTCTTCCTTTCCAATGAATGACACAATGTTAGACCAACAATTTTCATTCAATCCTTCAATTTCGACTCGTTGGATAATTCTCTTTTCAGATCGATCAGCAGACGAAACCATTTCACTTGGACTAATTGTAGGAGAAGTAGTCAAATCATACACTGTACGAATCTTCTTTGGACAAACAACCTGATTCTCTATCTGTCTCTGTATATTTTCATGTTCTGTAAAATTGAGAAATGCACCACTTTCAAAAACACTGTCTTCAAATATTGATTCATCATTGAAAAGGTGATAAAAATCTTCATCTAAAAAGTCAAAGTATGTTCTCTTGTTGTTGTTGTTGTTGGATGATGAAGAAGCACTTGGGGTGTTGTTCATTTTTTTTTGAAAATTTTAAAATGTGTTTTAAAGTTCGATCTATTTTTCATCCAAAAACTAAAAATTTTGCTTCTGAAAAATTATTTGGATTCTCATGCAAATCTTAGAAATACTAATATGACATATTCGAATGGAGGGTTTGGAGTCGTTCATGAACAATTGTTTCTCTGGATTGTGTTTGCTTTAAAACAAGCTCTTGAAGTACCACATTCTCAACAGGGCATGAATCTTGTCTTCCAACTTGTGTACCATATGATTGTATCGCAAAAGAACTATACGAAATTCTCGAGAAATTCATAGAGAAAGATACTACGAGAAATAGTAAAGATGATAGAAAACTGACTACTATTGGAAACTCTTGAGCACACACTTTAATCCATAAAAACGAAACGATTAAAAGCAATGATATTCCAAGTTGCAAAAAAATCTTAGTGTTAAATGTTTATTATTTGTGTGTGGTTAGAAAGGTAAAATAAACCAATAATCGAATGTATCTCGTCAAAAATGTTTCTCATAAAAACTATAAGAAACCAATTTAATCTCTCTTTGGTCTACCAGCAGCTTCACCAGTCAATGGAGCCCAATTGAAAAAGTAGATATCTCTCTTTTCTTCCAAAGGTCTACAATAAAGAATGTTTTCTTCATTCAAATTCTTCAAAGTTTCTGGTTGACCAATTGCGTTCTTGACAGTTGTAATGACAGCCAAGGAGAAGAAACATGAAAGACCGAACAAACCAGCTTGCTTGAGTGGTAAGACAGCAGTTCTTTGGAGTTTAAAGTTATATGGGAGAGGCATGTTAGTTTCGAATGTTTTTTTTGTGTTAAAAGTAATGTGAAAAGTGTTATTCGAAAGGTGGTGAAATAGGCTGGCAAGAAGATTCTTGGTCGGGGTTTCAAGGATTCTTTGGATTACAAAAATATTGTGAGGATTCTTAGCCAAGTTGCCCAAGAAATTATTAAAGACAAGTTCCGTATCAAAAAAAATTATACGAAAGAATCCTTGGAAGAATCCAATGTTGATGTTTGGCATTCGTGGATGATGAATACATTAATTTAACACGATTAGTTGTGTGAAAGATTTGTTAAATGTGTTAATTGGATAGTGTATTCGTATAGCTTGAACTTATTGGAAAGGTTTAGTTTTGGAGAAAGTAGCATAGTTGATGTTGGAGTTCAATTTTACTTTTTAAAAGAACGAGAGGAGGTGAAATAATGAGAGAAAAGAATCTTTTGTTGACTTTGATGTGGTTACCACAAAAGATTTTTCCGTTTCCTATTCGATTCGTCTAGTTTACAATAACTAGAATTGTAACTACAGTTTCTTCTCAATCACTTTCCACCCACTTTATTTTCATGACTCTTTAATAAAACAGTAGGTTTCTAACTGTTTTTAAAAACTGAACTTTCAAATTTGAAATTAACAAAAAAAAATGCTCATTCCACTTCCCTCCAACAATTCTTCGTTTATTCTTCATCAATCGACAATTAATGATCGGAAGAAGAATTTTGCAAATAATTTTTTAAATAATTGTAAAAATAGTGAAAAATTAATTTCAATATTGTTGGATGGAAATGGAAATGAACAAACGATTGATGATGAGAATAATGTTTGTTCACTATCTGAAATTGATGAAAATGATGAGGTTGTATTGCCATTGTATGATTATTCAGAATTTGTAAGGAAACAACAAGATTGTAATACTTTAAATACTGCCTTTTTAGGAAATGGCAAAGAATTATTGGGAAATGGTATTGAAAAATGTGCAATTAATTTTAAAAAGGATATATTCTCTGATTTGTATGATAGCAATTCATACATTTCCTTGAATAGATATGTCGACCAAGTATATTATGTGAATATAAATGGAATTAATCAATTGGAATTGAATAACATCAATTATTTACACGGAAATGTTTGGAAATATTTCAACATTGAGCAAAATTCGATTCATACACTGAAAAACAATTTACTCGAATGCAAAATATCTTCCAAAAATGGAATTATATATGAATGCCCAGTGAAACATACTCACAAGTACAGTCAGGAAAGATATGACATTTTAATGAGAAATGAACAATTGCCAATTTCTGAATTGAATAATTTTTGCTATTTTGCAAAACATTCTCATGTTGTTTGCTTGTACGATTTTAATAATCATGCAGCGATTGTTGCATCTAATTTGGGTGATACTGATTCTGTTTTGAGAGGATTTCTATTGGAAAATGAGTATATTGATGACATTTGTCTAGTATATAAGGCAGATTTTTGTAAATTTATTATTACTAATTTTGGAAGATTATTTTATGAAATTGATAGAAAATTTTTGGAATTTAAAACAAATTTAAAATTTAAAAAGATATTTAACTGTGAATCATTTAAAGTACTATTGTATTGCATTATGGAAGATAAAAGTTTAGCAACAATTTCCCATAAAGGAAATAATTTAATATTTACAAAAATTAAATCAATTAAAAACAAGATTAAAAATATAAAATTTTTGGAAGGTGGAACGTTATTAATTCAAACCATTGCTAATGAGTGGATATTCAAGGAAGGAGCCTATTCAGTCAAGTTTCAATTCTTAAAATCTAAAAATGGAATAGAATTTACAAATTTGAATGTGCACTCTATATTAGGATTAATTCCAAGAACAACCAAAAGAAAAAGAAAATCACCACTCGATACCAATTCATTACCATCATGTATAGATATAGATGGAAATGGTTCCACACACATTTGTTTTCTATTGCAAGATTATTCACTTTATATTTCTAATAAGAAAATGTATTCGATTGCCTTTCTAAAATTCAACTTGATTGATATTGGATTTCCATTGCAGGAATTGAATTCTACTTCATATCAGGATAGAGAGCTGATAATCAAACGAACAAATCATGGAGTTATTTTTGGAATTGAAAAATCACCTCGGTTGACTCACTCTTTAATTTCACATTGTAAACCATTATTCGAAAAATGCAAACAAAATCAATTGACCGACATTTCTTTCTATCACTGGAAATAATCATCAAAAAAAATACCACAAATTGATTGACCAAGCAGGTGTGAAAATGTCTCACTTTTACGATGATTCAAAAGCACAAGAAATCCAAGATTGGATTATTAACAAAATACAAGATAAGTGCACTACGGCTAATCCTCTTATACTTTCTCAATATATTATGGCACTGATGGATGGACTGATGGAAAGATCTAACGAATTAAATGTCAGAGAAGTATTAAAAGATCAATTGGATGATTTTATTGTAGATGTTTCGAATTTTGTTTCGGAATTGATGAATGCTGTGGAGAGAGGATTGTTTAGAGAGAAACCAAATCCGTTTCTTGGTAAATCGCCACCATCTGGACTTGTGGATATTACTATAGTTTGTATCTTGAAAGAACGAGAATGTTATGAAGATTAGTTTCGGTTATTGATGAAATTTAAATTGATTTCAAATGATACTAATATAAACAAAGTTTTTAAAAGTACAATCACTGAATATCAATCACATTACAAAACAACCGAATCACTATTTCCAGTCATCCATCATTAATCACAAAATATCAAAAAAAATGGCTGAATTGCTAATCTTTGGAGGTATTGCTCTCTTCTCTACAGTAGTTGGGACAGGATGGTACACGTGCTTCTATAAACCCATGTCCCAAACCGAAGAAAACTCAGGAGGACCTTCCACCAATCAACAACCAGCCGAAACTGCCATAAAATTAGAAGAATCCTCATCGATAGAATCCATTCTGCATTCCGATAAGAAAATTACAGATAGAGAATACATTGGCAAGTTGGAGAGGGCTCGACTGACGAAAATGATCATTCCTGGAGAGTCAATTTTCGAGGAGGAGGACCAACATGATTTCACTAACTATTCAGGAGAGGATTATTCAATGAATGGAATGGAAGGATATGAGGAATTGCCAGAACATAATATTTCATTGGTACTGGAGAAGAATTCAAAGAGGAAATTGGATTTCATTCCATCCACTTCATTCAAACAAGTTCCACAACAGCAGCAACAACAACAACAATCGAAAAAGAATGACTTGTCTCATCAGGAAGAATCTGATGATGGAGGAATTGATTTGGATAAATTCTTGCAAAAGGATCAGGAAATTAAAGAATTGGAATTTGAGAAGAATCTCAAAGAAAAGTATCCATTCAATAGTTTCTAGGCAATTTCTTATTTTGTAACAATAATAATAATAATATTGGAATAATATTTTGTTTGATTGATGAATGTATTCTCGCAACTCCTAATCAATAATCGAGCAAAAGAGATAATTTCCATGTGATACCAATAAGAAATTCGAGAATTTTGTGTATAATTTCAGAAATACTCCACAATCATGATAAAAAAGTAAATAACATAACTAATTTCCTTTTTAAATATGTGTGAAAATCAAATTACTTGTATTATTCTCTATTTACATGATATTTTTCATAAGATTTAATGATGATGGTGATGAATCGGAGGAGGAATATTTAACATCATCATCATGAGATGGAAATTTACAAAGAATGCATTCTTAAAAGTAATTACTAATAATTGAAATTCTACTCGTATTCAAAATCGTTGCCGATTCATTTGGTGAATTTTCTGGAGTATTTGCATGAGGTTGAACTGCAACACTAGCTGCAGTGCCATCCATTAATTGACTATTATCTGTGAAGGAACTAGGCAATTGATTTCCAATAGAAAAGTAAACATTTCCCAATGATGGAGATTCTCCAGGCATTTGTTGTTGATCTATTTGAATCATTGGAGGTAATTGATTAACATCTTGGAATGCATTACTCGACTCATCCGAACTATTAACCAAATTATTATTATTTAAATTATTTAAATTATTATTATTACGGATGAACATGATTGATAAAACCACTCTCGGGTATATTCGATTTATGTCTATTAAACAATTCCAAAGCTAAATCTACATTCCAATTCGACTGAGTAAGACAATCATGACACAAGTAATAATTTAATCTTGTTTTCTGACTTAAATCGACCATCATGTTGATTCTTACTTGGCACAATTCCAAATTCCTCCAATCCACCTGAGCATCACCCAATATCCGCAGAGAAAGTATTGGTGGCAGTGAAGTTTTGTTTTCAATTTCCTTTGGAATGGTAACAAGTAAATATTCACAATGAGAATAATTCCACTGAGAGGAAGTTAGAAAGGAGAGACATTCATTCTCCGATAGATAGGAACAAGTTTGATTATGAAGAGTTTGAAGAGCAGCCAATTGTTGTTCTGTTATATTATTAGTGTTTTGCATATTTAAATGATGATAATTATTAATTTGCTTCTTTGATGATGATTAATATATATTGATGAGATGATGATGATTAGTAGTAGTAGTAGTTGGAGTATTGTGATTTCATCCAATACACACAATAGAAGAGAATATTGATGAGATTTTTTGTGTTTTTTGAAGCTTTGAGATTCCGCAATGTGTGATCATAATAAGAAGTGTCTTTCTATGAAAACAGTTGGAGATAAATATTTGGCAAGGTTACAATAATATTGGCTGTGTTCACTATAAGTGTTACATTGTGTGGATGACTTGTACTCCTTCGCTTGTGTTACAATAACAATTAGAAAAAACAACATGATAATGTAATGGAAATGATGACAATTACTTAATATTGTCCTCACTCGTACCAAAAGAGCTTATTATCATTTAATTACCACAAAAGAGCTTCATCTCACTACTATCATTGTTGATACTTTGCTATGTATTTTGTGTCGCAATAGGAGGAACTTGCTCTTCATCTAATTCCGCCATCATCACACCAATACAAAAAATTAATAATTTAAAAAAAAATTAAATCTCATCAGCACAATGATTTCTGAATTTCTGGAAACTAAATTGATTGAAGCTGTTTATTATTTCCAAGGATTATCCCCACAAGGTTATTTGAAATTGGCTTGTTCATCTATTTTGGGTGGTCTTGGATTGTATTTCGGAAAGAAGTTTTTCAATGGAGGTGTTGTGAGAGGAGAATTATTGGCTAACAAGTCATCTTTGAAGGGAAAGACTATTATTGTTACTGGTGCTAGCCCTTATGGTATTGGATATGAAACTAGTAAGGTTTTACATAGTTTGGGAGCAACTGTTATTTTGGGAGTTCGTTCTGAAAAGAATGGTAATGAATCCAAGAAGATGATTACTGAGGAAAATGGAGGTGGAGCTGATCGTTTGATTGTCATGTTGATGGATCTGACTGATTTGGCTTCTATTAAGAAGTTTACTGAGGAATTCAAGTCAAAATTCACTACTTTGGATATTTTGATTAATAATGCTGGTATCATGATGTGTCCACATGCCACAACAAGGCAAAATGTGGAAATTCAATTCGGTACTAATCACTTGGGTCACTTCTTATTGACCTACTTGTTATTGGACATGATTAAGCAATCAAATGGTAGAGTTGTCAACTTGTCTTCATTAGCTGCTAGTGGAATTAAGAAGGAAAGTGATCTTGAAGGATTCTGTTCATTCAAGCCAGATGTTGTCATTGGAGATGGAAGCAAATTGGCCAATCCATACGAACTCTATTACAGATCCAAATTCTCAAACCTTTTATTCACAAAGAGACTTGCTCGTGAATTGGCAAATGGAAGTGAAGCTACATCTTATGCTTGCCATCCTGGCATTGTCCGGTCCCTGCTCGGAAGAAGCTTCACTTTGGGTGGAATCATATTCCCAGCAATGTGGTATTTCACCAAGTCAGCTCTCCAAGGAGCTCAAACCACTCTTCACACTGCATTGGAGGATAAGAGTAAATTGAAATCTGGAAGTTATTATGCCGATTGTGCTACAAAGCTTGGAAATAAGTTTGAAGATAATGTTTCATTGCAAGATACATTGTGGCAAACCTCTCTCGATTTGTGCAAGGATTATTTGAATTAAAATATAGTGATTTTGATATTTTACAATTTGTTGGTGTCTGACAAATCAGATCATATAATGCTTGCTGTGAAAACAGATGTATCAGCTCTTTAATTTGTTGTTTCTGAAATGATTGAATTACTTAATAACAAATATTTAATTATTGTAAATTTTTTTAAATTAATTTTTTATAAAAAAAATGGAAAATTTTGAAAGCACAGAATTTACTTCATCAAACTTTGAAGATTGGCTCGCAAATAATTCCCAATCAACATCATCTGCAATTATCATTGATCTATCTAGTCAATCCACCATTCGATGTGGAAAGACAAATATCATGGAAGATAGACCATCCCGATCATTCCGTAAAATTAATATTCTTCATGATGATGATAATGATGCTGAAGGAAAATTAGTAAAATATTCGGAAGAACTCAAATTAAATATTTCAAAGGCTTTGGAAGTGTTGAATATTGAAAAGGATAATAATTTGGAATCTGTTTTGATTATTGATTCTCCATTGGATCATGTTGATGATTTGAAAAGGAGAGAAGTGATTTGTAAAGTCTTGTTTGAAGATTTCAAGATTTCTCACTTGTCGATTCAAGATGCTGCTTATATGAGTTTGGTTGCAAGTGGAGTGGAGTTCATGTCTGGATTGGTTGTTCATGTTGGAGAGAATTCTTCGTATGTGATTGCTGTTGTGGATGGCCAAGTGAGAATGGATTCACTGTGTATTGGAAGTGTGAGTGGAAGACACTTGACAGAAAAGTTAAAGAATTCTTTACAGAAACATTTTGAAAAGCACGATTCGAATATCTTTTCAGATGAAATTGTGAATAGACTCAAGGCAAAATATGTGAGTGCCACCTGTGAGAATTTCCCACTTTATGAGAGTTTCAATGTGACTGATACAGTGACAATTAACATTGGAGAATGTAAGGAAGAATTCAAACAAGTATCTGAAATACTCTTTACCAATAATTGCTCATCTATTCCACAATTGGTCAAGGAATGCATTACTAAAATTAATGATGATTCTCTCGATCTTTCCAATAATATAATTCTCTCTGGAGGAACAACCATGATGAATAATTTTACCGAACGATTGAACAAGGAATTGGCACTTTTACTTGATGAGATTACATTTAATGAGATGTCTGTTAAATGCTCTGACAGAGCAATTTTGAGATATATGGGAGCCAATATTTTAACATCAGTACCAGAGTGGGTAACTCCTTATTGTGTGAGTAGTGAAGATTTCAAACAAGACGGATCCGTTTGCATTGTTGATAAGAGATCATGGGATGTCATGTATTCGTCACCATTTAGTGATGAACAATTTGGATTTTAATTTTGTTAAAAATTTATCATAAAAAATATTCCATTTAATAAATATACAATAAGGTGGTTTGTAACTTGGTTACTGCTGTTTTTAGGTATTAAGCTTATTTCTCCAAAAGAAACAATAAAACAATCTAGACAATCGTTGATAAACTATTAGGTAGAAGCTTACTCAATATATTCTTCTTCCAAAAGGATGAGATATGTTGGTCAGAATGTTGCTTTTTAGGTCATTAACTTTATTCAGCAAGTTAAAAAAGTTGTTTACAAAATCGAGATTGAAATAGAACTACTCCTGCAAAGCAGGAAAAATTGGTTAAAACAATCTGGACGGAGAGATTTTGCCATAATAAATATTTCTGTTTGAAAATGTTAGTAATAATAAATATGTCACTTACTAAGATCGATCCAAAAGACAAAGAAGAAAACATTTAAGAAGTGAAATACTAATTAAAGGAATTCTTGAATGGTTGTCTTGCTTAATGTTTGAACTATTTTAATATTGAAATTCGAATTGTCCCAGTGCATATAGTAGAAATTTTAGTAGAAAAGAAATTCTTGTTGAATTATCACAACAATTAATGTCAACGGGCTGTCAGATTCCAAAGGGGAATATTTGAAAGCCCACATCTTTAATAAATATTTATATCCATTAAGGTAGGTCTCAAGGCTGAATCACCTTAAAGGTGAAACAGTCCCTGAGCTTTAATACCCATTAGTATAATTACTTGTTCTCAATCTTGTTTTTATTAATTTGCAATGTAACATATATTTATTCAAGAAATTAAGAAAGGTTGGCTAGTTGCGAGGAACGATGCAACGTTTGACACATAATTTGATAGAGAGAAACTCCTAGTGCAAATATATCAGAAGCAATCGAATAAGGAGTACGACATGTCTCACCATTCAATGAATTTCCAAAATCAAGAATTTCTGGAGCTAGGAAGAAAATGGTTCCTGAAAGATGTGATGTTTGCATGGAATTTTGGGTTGACTTGGCCAATCCGAAATCACTCAAATAAACGTCAATTTCGTCTGTTTCAAAATCCACTTTCTTAACAAGAATATTATCTGGTTTGATATCTCTGTGTACAATCTTTCCACTCTCAGAAAGGAACTTGAGAGCAGCTCCAATTTGCCTCAGAATTGACCAAATCATTCCTTCCGAAACCTTTCTTCCTCTAAAGATTGTACGTAGATTTCCCTCCATACAATCCATTTCAATGCAAACAATCTGCCCATAATTCTCCACTGCAATAAAGACATCATACACGTGAACAATGTGATTATCATCTCTATATAATTGAGCTTGTTTCAATGCTTCAGATAAGGCCTGATTGATTGTGAAATCCTGACTTGGTGAAACAATCTTGACAGCTCTAATTTGATTTGTCTTTTTGGTCTTTACTTTATAGACCTTTCCAAATCCACCTTCTCCCAATTTCTCCAAAATGATATATCTCTTTTCAAATTCATTTTCTTGCTCCTTTTCATTGTTATTGGAAAAAGTTTCGTTAGCTTTCAAATCCATTTGGAAAGAGGAAGGGAAATCAGAGGAGGACGATGAAGAGTTACCAACACTGCTTCCAACAGATTGTTTTTCCAATGAAGGTGTTGCTGAACCAGTGTCAGAATTCTTTTTAAAACTTTCAATCCATTTCATAATTGTAATTGAATTTCCTAAAGAAATTCCCAAACTTGTTAAATCTTGTTTATCACAATAGAGCAGGGCAGTTCCTCCAAAATCATTATTCTTCAATGCTTGAAAATGTCAATTGTTAAAATATTCATGTGAAATACTTACTGTCAATGACTGTTTGATTGCAACCTTTGGATTGAAGCCATTTTGAAACTTCTTCAGCTGTCCAATCCTCAAATGGAACTTGATTGAAATCTCTTGACATTGATGGACTATTTGCTTGCTTCTCTTCAATTACTGGTGTAGTTCTGACATCTGGCATGACATTTGGTGTACTAAGCATTGGCAATCGAATAATTGTTGAATTGTCAGAAGATTGCTTCGATTCCATTATAGTTGGAGATGAATTAGGTGAATTACCAGTTGGTTTAACTTGGAAAACATTCTTCAATCTTCCAAAAATTCCAGATTTGCTTGAAGATTTCTTTTTTGATTTTTTATCTGCTCTCTCAGGAAATAATGCAAATTCCTTAATTGTTTCGAGTAGTTCGCTAATTCCAATTCCATTTTTTGCAGAACATTCGATATAACCAGCACAATTGGTTTCCTTTGCCATTTCTTCTGCCATTTCTTTGGTGACTTCAATTCGTCTAGTTTCGTCATTTCTGAGTTCAATCTGGACTGCACACAAGATGATTGTAGCATCAGGACAGTGATGATGGAGTTCTGGAACCCATTTATACTTGACATCAGTGAAGGATGCGTAATCTACAATTGAAAAACAAACAACAAATACATTAGTTCTATTGGAAAGGTTTCGTTTTTGAGAAATGAAAAGAATTTTACATACTCTGGATAAGAAAGTGGTCTCAAACGACTAGTTTGATCAATCCACAAAAGATCTCTACTTGAATACTTACTCCCATCTAGTAACAGTCAAATTGTCAAATGCCAAATTTTCAACTTACTCTTCTTGACCAGCCGTATCCCACAACCCTAACGAAAAAGAAGTTCCTTCAAATTTCAAAGTAACATAATGATTATCCATCACGGTAGGTACATATTCTATAAAAGTTATCAATTTTTGTGAAATAATTATTCGAAACTTACCTTCCGGATAGGTTCCAGTCGAAACGGTACAAAGAAGTGCTGTTTTTTCTCTATAACAACTTCCAACTAAAGTTGATGAGCGAATGATTGAAGCAGAGTACTACCTACCAAAGACACATTTTTTAATGATCGTCAATGAGGACATTTTTTAATGAATTTGTTTCTACTATTGACACTTGACATTCAAATCATATGATATTGCTGAAGTTGTGAGTTAGAATTAAATAGTGATCCCATACAGAAATATCCCAATAAACCATTGAAAACCACACAACAATTTGAAATCAAATATTGAATCACCATTCCCAATCAATCCTCATAGTGCACTGTTAACATTGAATGCAAAATCCACACTGAACCAGCAACACAATCAACACATGCCTCATATGCAATTGCAGAATGCTAGAGAGTGCATGTGGAAGAAATGAATATCAGCAAAGTTCACGTATCACGTTTACAACATTTTAAAAGAAAAAAAAATGCAAAACAAAAATCACAAATTACTGATGCATCATTTTTCGTGTCGGTCATCAAACAAGAATTTTTCAGTGTTGCTTCGCCTCTGAGTGATCCTACCAATACTACTACAACAACGCCAATTGAAATTGTTCGCATTCAGTTGGCGATCAGAGATGAGTTCTGGCAGCAGCAGCATACTTCGAAAAATCAAGGAAAATTATTGATTATTGCTTTGGATAAATCGGGATCGATGGCTGGGAGTGGAATTTCTGAAGCAAAATTGGCACTTGAAACTTTATTGTCAAATGTTGAAGGTTGTAATGAGAGAATTTTGTTTATTGTTTTTGATAGTAATTCGGAATTAATTGACATGACAAATATGGAACTTGAAAACAAGTTGCAAGTTGTGAAGAAAGTGAGTGCTGGAGGTGGAACTGACTTTTCGTCTGTTTTTAAAATTATTCGGAACTATGGTGGTTCATTGAATGGACAAGTTGCAATTATTTTCTTTACCGATGGTCAAGATCAATATTCGTCAAATTCAACTAGAGAAGGGTCAATTAAATCATTGCAAGAACGATTAAATACTGAGAGTGAATCTTATGAATTTCATACCATTGGTTTCACATCAGTTCATGATGCAAGATTATTGACAGATATTACAAGATTGGGAACTGCTCAAGGTTCTTTTCAGTTTGCAGAGTCAGTTTCTTCTATTGCCCCATGTATGGCTAGTTTGACTGAACTAGTCAAGGGAAGTTCATTCACATGTCAATTAATTGTCAAGAATAAGGAAGGAAATGAAATATTCAGAGAAAGAGTCAAGTTGGAGCAAGATAATGACAAATCTGAATTTATTATTCAATCTCTCATCAATACTGATATTACTCCTGATTGTGAATTATATCTTGAATTTGGAGAAAATGAGTTGATTATTCCACTTTCCTATGAAGCATTTAAAAGACCTGAACTTAGTTCAGTTGAAAAACTATCCTATCAAATCATGATAATTGAAAAGTTCTTGATTGAAGCTGCTGGTTTAATTACCAAAAACAGCTCTTCCCTTAAGGAAATTCATATCAAGTGTAAAGCTATTGAAGAAAAGCTTGAATCAATAACAACTGACATTAGAAAGATGCGTGACAAGTCAGTGAGAAGAACTCTCTATCAAATGATTCAACCAATTTTTGAATCTTTAGCAAACTTTAACAAGATTCTTGCAGAATCAATGGTTGGAACTTTATCTAATGAAAAGATTGCAAATTTGAATACTCTTGCTTATAGATCCATCACAAAGAGAAGCTTACAAAAGAAATTGGATTTAAGAGCTCAAGCCAATGTTGAATTATTCGAACAGGCAGAAAACATCATTCAAGAATCAGTAGATTCAATGAACTTTACGGAAATTAAGGAAAAATACTCCAAACAAGCTGAGGAAATCGGTCCATGCTTCTATACCACCTCAAATTGGATTGATCTATTACAGGATAAGGACTGTCTCTGTTTGGGATTACAAGTGAATCGTCCTCAGGCAGCAATTGCTGATCCAAGCAGAGTCCAAATTGTTTCAGTGTCCAACTCTATGATGTCTGCCGAATCTTTCCTTGATTCTGTGACTTTCTCACTTGGAAGTGCCTATAATGTTGAGGATTCACATGGTGGTTTCAAAGATGTACCTGTAAGTCAAGGTCAAGTTTCGAACAGTCAATCAAAGATTATTTCAGGTGCCTCCAGAGAAAGTATCAATGCAGTTCTTCCATTGTACATTAGTGAAGAACACTGGAGGGTTTCAAGACAAAAGATGAAGCCAATTTTGGGATTCATTGCAACATTAGATATTATGGGATACTCTTTCGAACAATTCAAGACCATTCCATTTTTAGTACTGTACAAATTGCTTCAAGAAAGTTCAGAAGGTCAACTCACTGAATTCCAAGCTTTGAGATTGAAACTAGTCATGGACACTTGTTTACAAATTGTAAAGGAATGCTCTGCAGAAAAAGTGGAGGAGAAATTGTCCGAAACTTTAACCAAACTCTTCTCACAGTATAACATGTTGCCAGAAAGTAGAACACTTGATGTGATCCCTAACAATGAAGTATTTATCACTCAACTGTTGTGTTCAAACAAGATAGGATTGATTGATGTTTCGAATAGTCAAGTGGACACAAATCTCTTCTTTAAGAATATTGCTGAGGAGGAATTGAGAAGAAAGGGAGCTTTTGTGCTAAATATTCCAGAAGTTTCAGTTGACTTGTGGTTCGAATTATTGAATGTAGATACAGAAACAATGATTAATCAATTTGTTTCTAGAAAGAAGGAGAAATTTATGGAACTTTTAAATAATTCGTCTGATAAGATATATCAATATGGAGAGATAATGAGAAAACTTGTAGGTGTTGAAGAGAATACAGTTTCTGACGAGGTTTCACAAACTGAAACTGTTACTTCTCAGCCACTTGTGGATGAAAATCAAGATTTAATTGACTATGTATTGGAATTGACTCAACTTTCTCCAAAAGCCACAGAATTATTCCAGAAACTTGATAAATTTTACAATAAGAATATTAACAAGCATCTCACCAAAATCAAGCAGTGGATGTTTGGCTCTCAACAATCAGAAATTTCATTGGAACTTGATAATGCTGCCAAAATAATATTACTAACACAAACCATTGATCATCAAAAGAATTCAGATAGAAGATATGCCATTGATAAGGGTGAATACCTTTCTCCATTTACAACCACTCCAGAGCAACGAACAGACCATCTCAGAGCCACAATAACAAAACACATCAAGAATAGAAGAAATGGGCTATATACCAATTTCGTTACAGAAATGAATTCATCTGGAATCAATCAACTCGGTCCATTATTTGCTTCGACTAGTGACATTTATGAAGCAGCAGGCATAATTTATGGAAGAAAGAGAGGACACGGAGTTCATATAGCCCTCTTCTATTACTTATGTCAAACTGAGAAAGTTCCACATCTTGTAGCGAAGGTTAAAATGCTGGCAACTGGTGAATTCAAAGGAATTCTCTTATATAGTGACAAGATGGCAGATCCTGTATGGTCAATTTACAGATCTTACAAGAGATCACTGCTACGTAAATTGTGGCGTTATCATAGTAGTGAATTGGACCAACAAGGGTTATTTTGATAATAATACTAATAGTGTTTACAAAGTGTTTTGGTAAATAAATCTGCAACATTGAATTACTATTTGTGTGGTGCACTGTGGTCATCAGATATCTTGTTGAGGGAAGATATTCAACCTTTTTAAGAAAGATAGAATATCGTACCACACTATACACTCCTAATTTGATTGCACAATGTTCATCTTCCCTTCTCTATTATATTATTATCTTAATCAAAAAAACAAGTTCATCATCATCATGAGCAATACTTCGACATCACCTACTGTTCATTCCTTTAGAGTAAACTTTACTCAATTCTCTGCCAATAATCAACTAGATCTTGATCCGAGCAGCACCATTATTGTTCGACAAGATCGAACTGTGCAGATCATTCCCGACAATTATCAAAGCACCAAGAGAATTATTACTCCACAAAAGACTCCAAATACCACCAATACAAGAACGGCCTACACTGGCTCGATTATGAGAACGAGAGAGGATCAGGGAACAGTGAAGGCTTTTAATGCTTTTATGAATTTCTGGGCCGGTGGTTCTTTGGATGTTGATTTTGATACAAAACAAGTTAAAATTCATGTCTCAGGAAGTGGAGTGCCAACTATTGAGAATATTATTGGAGTAATTGTGTAAATAGATTTAATTTCATTTCCTCGATATTGAATACCATCACCACAATCCAATTTAAATAATTTTGAAAATTAATATTTAAAAAATTATTCAGTGATGAACTTGGAAGACATTATGAAGAGTTCGTAGTTCATTGAAGAGCCACAGAAGAGATTTGAAACTAGTATTTCTTCGCCTGTATTCAACATCAAACAACACAACCGTAAAAAAACATTGTATTATTATTATTACCTGTACTATATATTAAACAATATATTATTCTTTCTTCACCATCAACAACACTTTAATTTAAATATTATCAACACCAAATCATCATGAGTTTCCTACAAGATATTGTCAAGGGAGTTTCCTTAAAGTCTACTCCTACTACCCAACAACAACAACAACATACAGCCAATCATAAAGTAAAAGTCTATTGCGAAACTGATGATGACTACAATAGGCTTTTATCGGAGACTTCCTTTGATCACTACTATCAAGCCATTAAACAATTTACCTTCCAATCGGTGAGCTTGAAGATTAGTGTTGAAGAAGCAAAGGCTTTGATTGCTGAATTTCAGGATTTCTCTTCAAATTTCAGAAGAACTCAAGATACGGAACAAGCCAATTCGGAGGACAATGTTATTCAATATGAGGAGTGGAAGAATGTCAATACTGATGATCATGAGTTGAATGAGAGAAGGGGGATCTTGTTGAATTTGTGCAAGAGAGTGGATGAGTGTGCAGTTGATTTGCCAAATAGAGAGGATGGATTCTTCTGTAGAATGGCAACTATGAGTCCAAAGGATGCTGCCACCAATCGATTGGGATTTATTTCTCTTGTGTGGAAACATTATAATGAGCTGTTGAAATTGGAGAAGGAGATGAATATCGATTTTAAAGAGCAAATGAATAGAAATGTCTATGCCTTGTATAAGGCTTCAACTTCTGCTCTCAAATTGAATAATGGAATGGATGCAGTTCAATTATTGGTGGAATCTGAGAGAGCACAACAGGAGTTGAACAAGATTGCTAGTGGTGTTTATGGAGATGCAACTAAAACGAATGAATTAATTCTCAGAGAGGTATGTTATTATAATTAATATCTTTTAATCCAATTATATTGAACTAATTATCACAATCAATTTTATAAATTATGAATGGAAATAGTGGTGTACATTTGATGTAGCTCACGAATTTAGAGCATTTATTTGTAATAAGAAATTGACAGGCATTACTCAATACAATCCTTTTGTTTACTTTCCACAACTCATCAAACAAAAGGAAGATCTTCAACAATTAATGAGAAACTTTTTGGAAAAGGACATTATCAATAATCCAGCTATTCAAGTTTCCAATTTCATTGTCGACATTATTATTGTCCAAGATAGGAATGGAGAAAAACAAGTGAAAATTGTGGAATTGAATCCATTTGCTGAATTTGCAGGAACTTGCCTATTCACATGGGAGAATGATAGAGATATTCTTGAAGGAAAGTCACCTAATCATCAAATTGAATTCAGGCTTGTCACTGCATGTGTTCCTAATTGTGAAAAGGAGATGGGAAATGAATGGAAGGATGCTTTAACTAAACTTACTAAGAAACAACAACAATAAATTATCAAGAGGAATTTGAAACAGCCAATTAGAAACTTGGTCGCATTAGTGCTATCAATTTCAACGACTACTTTCGAATAACTTTCCAAATTGAATGAAGAGGACAACTAAAGGGAATTGGACTAAAATAGACCGACAGTGTTAAATGTTATGAAACGTTGCTGTTATTGTTACCCATTAGATATCACTTCCTTTCGGCATTTTCAAAAAAAACAAAACAAAATGACATTTGGCATTATTATGCAACAACTAGGATACTTGCTCTTTTCATATGCAAGCAGTGTTTCCATCATATTCATCAACAAGTACATTTACAATGATAAGAAAGTTGCGGGAACTCTTCTAATGGCATTCCATTTCATTACTTGTTTCATAGTTTCGTATATTTTGTATGTCTTGAATAATTTATTCAAGAATCCACTCAAAGAAACTCTGAGTGAGAAACAACAGGCAGTGAATAAGGAAGAAGAAACCGTATTACCCATAATAATTTCCAAAGAAGAAAACCATATTTCGAATAATGATTCAGAAACTGAAATATTCTCAGTATTCGAATGTAAATTCATGTCCTTAACCGATGGCATTCTCTTCAGTTTGAGTGTTTCTTCCGCTCTCCTTTTCGGAAACTTGAGTTTAATCCACAATTCCATTTCCGTCTATCAACTTTCCAAATTAATGGTCATTCCATGTTTGATTGCAATTAATTTCTTTTATTTTAACATGAAAATGGAAAAGAAAATTGTTGGATCTTTGGTTTTGATTGTTTTGGGTATGATGTTGGTGATTGGATTTGATATCATGTTAAATTGGTTTGGAAGTGTCATTTGTCTGTTTGCAATCTTGACAGGAGCAACTTCTCAAATTGTAAGTAGTCAAGAAATGATTTAATGGATTGATTATGTGCTTAATATTGATTTGGTTCTCAAAATAGTGTATTAATTATTTCTGTAAAAAGTACAAGATGAATGGTTTCGAATTGTTACTGAACCATTCATTGTTTTCTTCAATTTTGATGGCATTAGCATCCATTCCAGTTGATGGATTAGATTCCATTGCATATAGTGTTAATTTATTTAATGGAAATTCATCATTCTTTGTAAGTTTTTGTCATTTTCCATTTTTGTAAATTTACCTAAATTGACAGTTGGCAGTTTTAGCTTCAGGATTTGCAGCATTTTTCGTAAATGTTTCAGGTTACCTAGTTATTGGTAAACTCTCTCCACTTACGTAAGTATTTCAGTATTTCTTTTCACTTACAAAAATTGTAAAGTTTTCAAGTTTTAGGTCACGCAAAAACAGTTTCAGTTCTCATTGGTGGATATTTCCTCTTTGGAAATGAGAAGGATTTATCAATTCATACCTTGATTGGACTTTCTATTGCATTAGTTGGAACATTCTTATATTCATACTTTAAATTTAAAGAAGAAACAGTTTCGAATAAGTCAACTGTTGGAAAGGAACAAGTAATTGAGAAACCAGTTATTATTTTGAATGGAAAGGATGTTTTGGAATATAATTATATCAAGAAGAATGTTTCTTCAATTTCTTCATTTGGAAATCAAGCAATGGATGATTCTGGAAATAATTCGAAACTTGAATCTCCAAGAAATGCATTCGATAACGATGACGATGATGAAACAAGCCACCACAGTTTCAGCAGTGAAGGAGCAGATGAAGGCAGAGTGGAAGATTTCAAAAGGTCAAACTCTCCATTAGAAACTGTGTAAAAACCAACTATTCGAAAGTTTTCAAAAATTACAAAGAACAATGTCATTCGCTCCAAATCAAGAATGAAATGATTTCGGCATGCCTATCTGAGAAGTTGGTTATAATTATTAATAGCCACACGACGGAGTGAACCAAATTACCCCGTAAGATTCGAATAATAAAAAAAAGATGACAAGCACTGCAATTGATGTTGAGACAAGTCAAGAAGAAACATCACAGACATTGTACAGTGATGGAGTTTATGATTATGTGGATGTTGAACCTCATCGATTGGTTTATACCTTGAATTATCCAATACGAATGGTTTCGAATAATAATTCTAATAGTTATTCTAATACCTATCATCATCATTCTAGTCATCAACAACAAGTTTCCAATATTTCTGGCACTCCACCTATTCATAATAATCGCTCCCGATCCTCTTCAACACATTCGAATAACAGTCCTTCATCATCTCACTTTCTAATTATCATACCAACATTCTCCTACACAATAATTCTAATAACAATTCACCGAGAAACATTTCTCCACGTAACAATCAACAAGTCGCTTCAAGTTCTTCACCTCCTCATCAAATTCCACTTTCGTCCACTTTCCAACAACAAAGTTTACATCATTACCAACAAAATATGGCACCAACTTTTAATGCACAACTGCCAATACCTCCTGGAAGTAATCTTTTCAAGTTGAGATCAAGTTTGTCCAGTTCTGGAAATAATTCAAAACTCGAAAGATCAGAAATGGAATTGGAAATTTTGGAAAATGTGAAAATTGTAAAGGAAAATTTTAATTCTCAAGACAAAATTCCTATTCGAATTGGATTTACAAAGAAGAATGTGGTGGAGAATGTAGAAAATTTGAAAGATTCGGTGAAACCATACAATTCGGTTAAATTATTCGAAAATAGTTTAGGATATGTTTATGAAGATCATTGGAATGTTGAAGAGTTTCGTCCATTGTTGAATTCCACATTGATTTCTCCATCTTCACTTCCAGTTTCTGCTTCTTTAGAAGAATCACAACCTGAAGCAATTCCAGAAAGTTCAAAATCAGAAACGAATCCACCACTTGAAACTATTCCAACCGAAACTATTCCTCCATCCGAAGACTCATCCAAATCAAATTCAGAAGATAAATCCAAATGGAGAAACAGAATTCTCGAGAAATATCCAGTCATTCAAGAATTACAAGAAAGAATCTATCCATTATGGAGAACAATTTCATTTGGCGAAGTTTACAATGCAGGTCAGAAACAAGTAAGAGAAAATTTAACAGAAGATGTTGTTTTGAATATTTTGATGCAACATTTGAGATTTGAAGGATTGAAGAGGACTATTTCAGAATTGGAAAAGGAAACTAAACGAAAGTATTTGGATATTGATGTTCAACAGAGTTTATTGCATGGATTGGCAAAGGAAGCAGTGAAGAAAACTGAACGTTTGCATGATTTGGTCATTTTCGACAAGTTTCAACATTCGGCCAATGTACAAAAGAATAAGAATTCAATTATGAAGGCATTGGAAGAAAGTTTGAATGATTTGGGAATTAATGAATATGGACATGTGACAGAATCTGAAAAGGAGAATTTGAGTAAGTGGAAGGAAATTGTTGGAGGTCAGAATGAAATTGTCCACGTGGATCCAGTTAAGAAATATGAACAATTCCAAGCTGGTACTTTGAATAGAATTCTTGAAAAGTTGACCTCCTTAACAACAGATCAACAGAGTTCACTATTTGTGGATGTTTTCCTTCATACTTACTTGTCTCTGATTTCAGCCGAAACTGTTCTGAATCGTCTCATTCAGAAATGCAAAAATTTGCCAAAGAATCATTCACAAGAATCGAAAAATAATATTCAGGCAGGAATTCTCAAATTCTTGCACTATTGGATGGAACAACATTCGCAACATTTCACCAATAACATGATTGCCAAGGTGCAAAAGTTATTGAACCATGAAAATCATAATAATTCCTCACCTAAATTCATCAAATTGAGAAAGGATATTTTACAACACATTGAACAAGGTCAATCCACTGAAAAGAAAAATCCATCGAGTGTCAATGTCAATTATATTGAACCTAAAGTGCCAATGCAAAAGATTTTCTGTGAAACTCTTTCATTGGATGATATAGATGAGGAGGAAATTGCAAGACAATTAACACTTTATGAATATGACTTGTTTGTCGCTATTGGATTGGAAGAATTAATGAGTTTCGGATGGAAACGTTTGAAATTCAAACACAGATGTCCAAATATCAACAAATTGTTAATTCATTTTGAAAATGTCACCAAATGGATTAGTTTTTCAATTTGTAAACCAAAATCTAAAAATCCAATCAAGAGATGCATTTCAATTTGTGAACATTTGAAAAAATTGAATAATTTCAACACACTCAAAGCTATCCTAAATGCTTTCGAATATGGCGAGGTCAAAACCTTAAAAATTAATCAATCAGAACAAGCAAACAAGATGAAATTCCAACAACTCATGTCTGAAGAATCAAATTACCAAGAATACAGACAAACACTCAAAGAATCATCTGAGGAAAACACATCAATCATTCCATACGTCAGACTTCATTTAAGAGATTTATTTCTAGTGGAAGAAAATCAAAATGATTTTGTAATTGGACCAAATTCAATTGAATTTATTAATTGGATGAAGAGAGAATCAATGTATGATATTGTAAAGGAAATTAAATATTTCCAATCGTTGCCTTGTTATCAATTTACAAAAGTTTATCAAATTCAAGAATTACTTAGAAATATTCAAATTGAATAAATCAATTTCAAAGTTGTATCAGCACGAATTCACAAGAATGAATTTTTTGTAAAATTATTGAAAAGAGATTGTAATGGATTTTTTAATCTGGTTGACCGAGAGATGAAATTCAAGATTATTTCTGGAATTGATAAGGAGATTTTTTTCAAGAGTGTTTCTGATACTCTGATGTCACCTCATATGGCTAAGAAGAAAGCTCTTCAAGAAAAGGAAAGACCTTTGAAAGATTACAATAATTGTAAAGTAATTTTCAGAATATTCACAATCAATTATTATGTTTGCAGAAGGAAAACGAAGTTCAAGAAGAAAATCGAATGCATCATGCAAGATTCTTCCTCGAACGTGAACTTTCAAAGTTTAAAAACAAAGTACTAATCCAGAAGAAACAAACTGAATGTTCACACTTTCGTATCTCAAGAAGCAGTATCAAAGGAGATGAGAAATTCAAATATCTCTTCCAGTGTGAACTATGTGGAATTGGTATGAAAACTAATTTTCTCCCAGAAGCAATCTATTCGAAACTCAAAGTAACACCCATTTTTGATTATGATATTTTTGGAAAGTACACTATTTATCATACTGAGGAAGCTGGATATAAATTCAAACCAGAAAAACATTGTTTAGAATTTACTGGGTTATAAAGATTCGTCACTACCAAGTCAAATTCAATTCCTCAATAAAATAGTGGTTAACATGTTATTAACTATTATTTAATTTTATCTATTTTACAACTTTTCGATCAAATTATGTTCCAATAGAGATTCAACAGTATCCCTAATAGTTTGCTCAAATGAATAATATTCAACAAGTCCCAAATCTTTGAGTGGTTGAGTATCCATTCCATATGTAGTAGCTTCTGGGAATTCAGTGTACTTGCTTACAGCATATTGAGGGAATTGTTGTTTGAGAGTTTTTGGAATATCGGACCAATTACAAACTTGTCCACTACAGATTAATCTCTTTCCAGCAGCTTCCTTCTTTTCCACTGCCAATACATGAGCTGTTGCTACATTTCTCACATCAACAATTGCAATTCCTCCAACTTGAACTGTTTCATGTTCACCCAACAAGTACTTTTTCAAATTTTCAACACTGGTATTGATAAATGGATTCAAAGTTGGTCCCAAAACATAAACTGGATTCACAACAACAATTTCAATCTTGTCAGAATTTTCCTTATATAATCTCCAAGCTTCCTCTTCAGCCAATCTCTTGGAATAGAAATATGGATTATTAGTGAGATTACTTTGAAGATTCCAATCATTGCTAGTAAAGATCTTTCCTTGTGGAACTGGGAAACTGAAAATTGCACCTCCAGAAGAAGTAATCACAACTCTCTTCACTTGATTCTTAAGAGCAGCCTCAATCACACCTCTTGTCAAATTGACAGCTGGTTCTACAATCTCCTTCTGTGGATCCTTAGCAGTGTAAATATAAGGAGTAGCAGTATGAATCACAGCATCCACTCCAACAAATGCATTCTCATAATTTTGATCATTGACTTGCACAAATTCCAATTGATTTTCCAAGTTTGCAAACTTTTCCAAATAATCATACTTGCTCTTGTTTGATAAATCTCTGACAACACCTCTCACTCTATGTCCATTTTCCAATAATTGTTTAACAATATGTCCGGCAATATATCCTGAAGCTCCTGTAACTGCGACAAACATGATGATAATGATGATCGGAATGAATAAAATTATTATTATTATTTAATTGATGATGATGATGAATATTTTGAAGAGATTGAAAAATTCTTCCTTTGTTCAACGTTTTTTGAATTTTTTTTTGATTTTGTTTTTTGAAATTTTCTTAAAATTGCGAATTTATTAAACTGGAATGTTTACTAATATGACCGACAAATGTGCGATAGATGAAATTTGAGCGTCCGAGGTAGTTTAGTTTCGAGTATTATTAGAAAGAATGGTTCGCCTCGTGTGCATTAACAATTTCTTCAATCTTCCCCTTTAAGAATTCCATCTCTTTCAAATTTTCAATATTGTAAACCTTTAGTTCACATTATTAAATAAAATTGTAAATTTTTAATTTTTTAAAAAAAAATGTCTGAAATTTCTTGTTCCATTCATCTCATCGATTTTGATGCTGGGAATCAACACATCAGCCAAGCCTACAATTTCCTCCGAAAATTTATGAAAAATTCTCGCGAACGACAAGTAAAATATCAAAAGCTTCGGATTGATGCATTGTCTTTGGCTGGGTTAAATGCTTCTACTTTGGAATTGCTGATTGAACAGTGTAATGATGAGGAAATGGAAGAAAAACTGTGTGATGATATGGAAGTCATGCTAAAATATATTGATTTTCACGGAGATTTTTATTTAAAAGCAAGTCAACGATTACAGAATCATCATAAAGTGAGGAAAAGAGCAGTTCAGCAGAATGGAATGTTAATTTTGGATATGGATTGGAGATATATTACAAAAGATTTAATATTGGAAGCTGTTAAAGAGGATGGAATGGCCATTAAGGTCTTTGAAAATAATGGATGTTGGGACACGGTAATTACAACAGAAGCAGTTAAAAGTAATGGCATGGCTTTGGAATATCTTGGTTCAGAAGTTACAAGTGATGCAATTGTAATCCTGGGAGCTAATGACAATCCATTCGTTAAGACTACAACAGCAGTGACAGATAGACAAGTGGGTAATAAGGTAGCTCTGTACCTTGGATTATGTCACGATACTATGGGCAATTGTATTGGAAAGGAAATTCTTGTTGAAGTCATGAAAGTTCATCCATATTCTCAATACTATTTGCAACATGTTAACGATTTGTCTCTTTCTGAAATTATCGAATTAACCAAGTTGTCTGTGAAATACTCTGGAGAAATAGTTGATAGTATTAATGTTGAAGGATTTCCTGTCGAAGAGTCTGAAAAATTAATAGAATATGATGGAAATGCGCTGTGTTTAATTAATGATGAAAATCAAACAAGAGAAATGATACTCCAAGCTGTTCAAAATAATGGAGAATCTTTGGAGTATGCTAATATTGATCTTGTTGATGATGAGATAATAGCAGAGGCAATTAGAAATAACCCAGAAGCTATTCAGTATGCCTTTGTGCACTCAGATAAAACCGATTTTAAGAGTTTCATATTGAATTTGGCTAAAGAGAATGGAGAGATTATTTGCTACACTCATAGGGAAATAAGGAATGATGGAGATGTATTGTTAGCTGCTGTGAGTAATTATGGAATGGCACTGGGATACACCTCAGGAGAGCTGCAAGATGATGATGAAATTGTAGTGACAGCAGTTTCTAATTGTGGATTGGCTTTACAATATGCCGATAATAGATTGAGAAATAGACCTGATATTATTCTCAAAGCAGTATCTGAAAATGGACTTGCCTTGGAATTTGCATATTATCAGAATGAGGAAATTGTCCAAGCAGCACTCAATCAATCGCTATTTTCCTTCCAATTTATTGACCCACAATTTGTTACTAAGGAAATAGCATTACAAGTAGTTAACAAATGTCCATGGTTATTTTCAGAAAGCAATACGGAAAATGTACGTGATAGAGAGGTGACACTTTGTGCAGTTCAAGGATATGGACCAAATTTGCAGTTTGTATCAGATGAATTCAAGTGTGATAGGGAAATTGTAATGGCAGCAGTTTCTAATTCGGGAACTTCTTTGGATTGGGCTCACGAGGATTTACAAGATGATTACGAAATTGTCAAGACAGCTATAATGAACAATCCAAGTAGTATTAATTGTGCATCTGATAGACTCCTGTTGGATCGAACACTTCTCAAACTTTCAAGAGAATTGAAAGATAATGAATATGCTATAGTAGATTCTTGGGAAGAGGAGTTTGCTGATACTCTGAAACGATGCAGAGAAGATGGTAGTCAAGAAGATGAAGATGTTGAAATTGAGGAAGATTTAACACCAAAATCAAAATTAAGGAAATTTTAAAATAATACTTTTTTGGAATAGTATGGTTGAATTTTATGGAAATAGCTTTTAAATTCAGATCTTTGCAAAGTTTAAATGGCAGGAATTTTATTTACAGGCCATCCTATTCCTATTACATATAGATCAATTTCTTTTCATTCCAATTTATTGGAACATTAGAGAAATATCATAGAATGAATTGACCATTTGGATATTTTGAATGACCTCGTATTCACATCCAGAAACTATTGGTGAAGAATAGACATTAATTGAAGTCATGGATGGATAATCCTTTTTAGTGTAACCATCTCTCATGGTGAGGTGGTAGGTAAATTCGCAAACATCTCTAGTATCCATCATATTGAGGGCGTAATATTCGAGAATGTACTTGTGAGGATTCTTCTTTTCCAAAGTTTCGAATAGTGAGACAATGTGTTTGAAGGTCAAGTGAACAAGTTCACAATTTTCCAAATCATCTTCATTGACAGCAATTCCCAACAATTCCAGTAATTGTTTCTTCTTTGGGGAGGTCAATTCATTGAGAATTCGATGCTCGAAAACGTCTACATGAGTAAAGACAAGGATTCTTCTCATTTCTTTGAGATTATTTGACATGACAAGTGTCTTTTCAAAGAATGCCAAGCTGTCATGCAATCTCTTAATTTTATCATCTTTTCCATCTATTGTTGTGAGATCAAAATCTGCCAATGAACACATAAACACTACACTCTTCAATGAAAATGTTGCTGTTGGTCGAGTTGATGCATTCAATGTCATACTGACCAAATCTCTCTGAGAAATAACTCCAGGAGTATCTAGTATTGTAAACTTTTGTAATTTCTTCTTTTCAAATGAATCCAAAGTGAATGTACTCTCTTGCATTGCCCTCACAACACTCGAACCTGAACTACTCTGCATGTTGGCAGAATTATTTCCACTTGATTGCTGATTGAAATTAGGAGAAGGCATACCCATTGATGAGGACGATGGAGAAGTTCCCAGCAATGGACTAAACGAAGATCCCTCACTTGCAATTGAGGAACGAGGTGAATTTGCAGGAGAGATGACTAAATAGGGACCCTTTGAGTTTGTTGAAGTGCTAGTTGTTGCTGCATTCGCATTATTATTGCTTCCTGATCGTTTTCTAACCAACGATTCGACCAATTTCTTTGTGGTTGTCTTCTTTGGTGGTGAATTTTGCACACTCTCATCATTTGCAGTAATGGAAACTGAAACTGGCTTACTATTCACACTATTACTTCTAGGAGTCATGGAATTACCACGAGCACTTTTTGGCAGCAAGCTCTTTTCCTCCTTTGGAACTGTATTCAAAACCAATTTTGGAATTGCAACATTTCCACATTTTCCATGAACTTGAATCGATTCATTATTTGGACAATTACCTGATGGAGAAGCAACTACTCCAGAATTAGGTAAAGCAGCTCCTGATAATCCTCTCTTTCTCTTCTCAATAACTTTAATCACTTTTGTGCTGATTGATTTTTTAGAGAATTGAAATTTCAAAGTGTTGATTGAGGTTGTGACAATCTTTGATTTGAGAATATCATTCAGAGTTAATTGGATGGGTTTCGAAAACAATTCACTTGAAGGAGAGGTGGAATAATCTCTCAATATTGAGTTGGCAGCAGAGTGTGTAAAGGTTTCGGATAATTCTTGTAGGAAGGAAGGTGTTTGTAAAAAGTAGTGCAGATAATTGCCTAATAGAATTTCATTGACGATACCTTCCTCGCCATCTATCTGATTCGAATGAAAGTAAGGATGATTCGAATGATCATTATTCGAATCTGATTTACCTTTAAATTGATTCAAATACAACTCTTGAATACATGGTTCCATAAAGAGAGCTGGTAAATGTGCAATAAAATCATGATCAATCCACAGAGATTGCATTTTCGTCTTTGAAATGGGATTCGTAAATAAGTATTCGAAAGTTGAACCACATTCTGATATTTGAGAAAGCAAATCAATAGAGAAATCATGTTTCGAATACAAGTTTTGATAATCTTCTTTGGAAAGTGTCGATTTTGCCAAATCAAGTAATCGTTTCAAACATGTAATAATATATGTGAGGATGGAATTGGCAAATTCTACCTTCTCTGATTGAGACAAGGGTTGAGTTTGTAGTTTCCATCGATTCCAAAGTGTTGCTATTAGAAAATGTATTTCAAATTCATCCAATTACATCCAATAAATTATTAGAAAGGTTTCGAATTTGCAAACTTACACTTTCCTGAATCTGCACTTCCTAACAGAATTACACCAAATGGCAAACCATTTTTAATTTCATTCTCATCGACTTGTTCCTGTTCCTTGACCATCCGAGTCAATTCTTGGTTCATTTCGTCATCGTCATTCGAAACTTGGTCAGTTTCGTATTGTTGTTCTTGAAGTTTTCGTTGTCTCGGATTCATCACATCTTGACGATCATTCACCGATGCAAACATTGATGAACCACTAGTGTGATGATTTCCCATAGTTTCGTCTTGGCTTTCTTTTTAAAAAATTTGTCTTTTAAAATTTCCAAATTTAGGCAAAAACAAGTGCATGTTGGTTTAGTTGAAAGTGCCAATGAGATTTTATTTCTTAAATCTCCGAGTGGTTGTTTATTTCATTAGTTTTGTTTCGAATGATGAATTATTGACATGTTTCTGTTAATTTAGCATGCTTGTATTTGAGAAATTCATCAACTTGATAAAGACTATTTCTTCCTATTTCTATTCAACAAACGAAATGGTTGATAACTTTCTTTGAATATTATTGAAAATACTCGAAATTGATATCAGTTTAACAACAGTTGATGAACTTAAATTGAGTGCTATCTTTTCTTATTATTTGCAACAATCCACTCCAGAGAATTGAAAGAATTGGGCGACGAATTGCTTTAGATGGGTCTTACTTTATGCAGAATTGATATTTATGAATGATACACTTCATAATTTCTGTGTTTCAGCATTAACGACAGCTTCTAATATAATTTCTCTTAATGACTCATCAACATATTCAAATACACATCCATTTTGTTTAACTGCTTTCAATACAAATTCTCTATCTTTTCTTAATGATTTATCAACATATTCAAATGCATGTCCATTTTGTTTAACTGCTTCCAATACAAATTCTCTATCTTTTCTCAATGATTCATCAGCATATTCAAGTGCACGTCCATTTTGTTTAACTGCTTCCAATACAAATTCTCTATCTTTTCTTAATGATTTATCAACATGTTCAAGTGCCCAGCCATTTTGTTTAACTGCTTCCAATACAATTTCTCTATCTTTTCTTAATAACTTATCAACATAGCAAAGTTCGCGTCCATCTCATTTAACTACTTCCAATACAATTTCTCTATCTTTTCTTAATGATTCATCAGCACATTCAAGTGCCCAGACATTTTGTTTAACTGCTTCCAATACAATATCTCTATCTTTTCTTAATGATTCATCAACAAATTCAAGTGCACGTCCATTTTGTTTAACTGCTTCCAGTACAATTTCTCTATCTTTTCTAAATGACCTATCAGCATATTCAAGTGCATATCCATTTTGTTTAACTGCTTCCAATACAATTTCTCTATCTTTTCTTAATAATTCATCAACAAATTCAAATGCGAAGCCATTTTTTTTCACAGCACTTAATAAACATTGTTCTCCTTTAAAACATTCTGGTGCAATATAACCACATGTTCCGTGCTGTGTTAAGTATGTGTGTGCAGTATCAGGAGTAGAAAATATATTAGATGAATAAATTGGCTGACCTTTTGATAAAACAGTTCTGGCTATTCCCAAATCACCCAATGTAGCATCAATGACATCAAATGAATAACTGGTTGGCTCAAAAGTAATAAAGATATTTGCAGGTTTGATATCACTATGAATTATATTATGCTTATAGAGTTGGCATAATGCATTAGCAATTCTAATTAAAATTTGAATCGCTTCACATAAAAACAATTTTCCTGATTTGTTCTTTCCATATTTTTTCATATCCATTCCTCTGTATTCTGATACAAGTACAATTTCTTCACCAATTAGTTCCGAAACCTCATAAGTTACCACACTAGAATCGAACAACTGTTTCACAGTTTCAGCAAATCTCCATTCTCCTACTTGATAACCATCTGAATAAGTATCATTTGGATCATTACTTGGAAATATTCCATCAATTAGTTTAATAATTTTAACAACGTATTCATGTCCATCATCACCCAAACATTTACAAACCAAAGTATCACTTTTTGGATTTTCGAACACTTCTTGAAATTCAAATGATCGTCCTTTGATGCGAAATTGTTTCAATCGTATGATGGAAGTTATAAGATTTGGTGTGGTTTCTTCAACTTGAACTTGATCTATTTGTCCACCATCTCCAAAATCACTAACTCGTTTCTGTGGTGCAAGCATTGTTCAAACAATGTTTAAAGGAATTTTTTTGTTTTTGTTTTTTGAAACGTGATGGTATTACATGACCAACACACTGAAGAACACATTCTATCACGTTTTAATACTAAAGGATGGTAGCAATCCTATCAATGATAACAATTACTGTTCGTTGTTCCACAACACCACTAACACCACTAACACCATTCCGAAATAATTCTACATATGAATATGATAATACGCTTTAATTTTGTTATTTTTTTCATAAAATCGTAATTTACAGTTTTCATCACATATTTTAATTATTTATTATTTTATAAAAAATACCTCTTTTTCAAAAATATGATGAGACCAACCACAGCAACACAACTACACGGAACATCATGCACAACATCACCAAACCTTATATTTATTGTAAGAAGATTATGATGAGAGTTCACTGGTGAGAGTCCATATGTGATTACTCGACACTCTAGGTTTAAACATTTTTGAATCTATTCGTGAAAATCGTAATAATTGTTGTTGGATTGTTGTTTCAAGGTTGTTGTTGTTGATATTGTTAACAAAAATTTAAATTACCAACAACAAAATACTCCACCAACCATCAAGAGTAGTTTGGGAAAAGTTTCAACCTCATCACCTACAATTATTGCACAAATCCAATAATGATGTTAGCTTGAAACATAATTGTTCATATCCTAAAACAATTAATTCTACCTTTATACCAACATTTAACATAAACCAGGTACTGGTATTGTTGCAAGATTAAGATATGCTCAACTACCTGAATTACACTAAAGCTTCATTTCAACATCAAGCAGCAGTACTCAGGAGATATCATTTTAAGTGGAATTGGTGAAATGTCATTCTCTTTCCAATACTAATATTGCAAAAATTCTGCAATTCTTTCCAGAGGAGCTCTTCTAATTTGCCACGTTCTTGCTTTTCTCTACTGAACGAGGTCACCAATGAAATAACAACTGGCAAGACCATCAAACAACACAACAAATGAGAATCAAACAAGCCAATGTTTTGCTATCATTGGTTTGAGTATCCTTTCTCAACTTCAGTTCGAATTTTATTGGTGTAGGCCAGAATCATAATCCTCCTTTTTATGGATATTAAGAAGAATTTCCAAAGCATCATCCTTTTCACCTGCTCATTCTTCGAATCCCACAACAATTACTATTAGAAAACGTTTCAATGCATCTCGTGATGGAACTGGAGGTATTGAGGTGAATGCATGTTGTGGTTCAGTTTCTATGTCCAACACTAAATGTCTAGTTGTGACTATTCTCATTCTCAATATCATGGCATTTTGTGTTTTGCTAGCTCTCTTGATAGATATTTATATTGAAAAGGTTAATCAAAATTTGGAATCTATCACAAAGAGAGGTGAACTTCTATTCTGAAATTCTTTCATGTAACTCTCGAATTGCTGCCTCATTTTCCAATGAAATGTTACCAAATTCTTTGTGGACAGATATGACAAATATCATCCTAAATACATGACTCTGATGAACGAAATTATTTAATTGGTTCCACTTGCAACTGCTATTGGTCAAATTCAGAAATACAGTTTTAAGATTGAAATCAAACAACTCTACAAGTTGCTATTCGAATACTATAAGACACATCACTTCAAGCTAAGGTTAAACACTTCCTCATATCCTCCATCATTATCTGACTTCTTGATCTTGTTAGGATGTGATAACATATTTCTAGAAACATCCACAAAGATATTATACACTAATATCCACTTGGGAGAATATGGAAATCAATTGATTTATTCAGAAAATGAAGAATTTGTTCCACAATCAGCTGTAACAATCACTATTGGATGCACAAGTTTTAACAGAACAAACTTGATTGATACATTCACTTCTACCTGATGATAAACCACTTTCAATACAATCATCATTGATTAAACAATCTGGTATAAGTACGGAAGGTATTGGAAGACGTCTGGTTGGTATATTTAACATACGATGGACCACTATTTGGATAAGAAAGTTCAACACCACCACAACATTTTCACAATCTGTATTGTTATAACAATCAAGAACACAAACTCTTTCCCAATATTTTATTCTTGAACCTTAACCATATTATAATTATTTGGAACATTTAGGATTTATTAGAGAACAGTCAATGTAGGATACCAACAAGTAAGGTGATTTACTTCAAAGCAAGTAAATCAGCAAATGAATCTGAAGTAACTGATGAAACTTTAAAGACTTTATTATGATTAAAAAACGTATTTAGAAATGTTTCTAGTACAGAGACCGACAACTTCAATACTATTATAATATTAATATAATTAATTCTTTAAGAAAAATGTACAAACAACAACAACTTCAACTTCAACTCTTCTTTTCCAAAACATTAAATTGCTCCGCAGAGAAGGCTCAAGTGAATTCCTCTCGGAACGAATTAATCATCATTGATCAAACAAATAACAAGATTAACATTTACGATTTGATATCGTGCTCTCTCAAATATGTGATTGGATTCTCTGTTTCCGTATGGATGGAATACATTGATCAATCATCCTCACAATTCCGAGCTATTAGTATTGCTGTGGATGAAACGAGACCTGATGAAGCCATTCTCCTCCTCGAATATCAAATGAAAAGAATTATGACTAAAATTCCATTGGGAAGAAGTTTAAATTCTTCATATCGATTGGCTAGTTGGAGAGTTGTGAGTGAAAAGCAGAGTGTTTCGGTAGAGTTTAGTCATTCTCTTTCGTGTGATGGAGAAGGAAGAGTTTATTCCATGTTTAATATTAATGGAAAACCGAGAGGGCAGGTGGGTGTGTTTGATTTTGATAGTGGCAAATTGTTGGGTGTGTTCGATTTCAATAACATTCCACAATCATTTGGAATTTTTTCGTTTTATGCCACTAAGGACTATTTCTATATTACTTTTGCTGATAATGCAAGATACACCTACATTAGAGCATTTCACAAGAACTTTCCAAAAGATAATCAATTTTTCACAATTGAAAATTCATTGAAAATCTTTACTACTTTTGATGAATGGGATATTAGAGGATGTCATTGCAGGATTAGTCACATTACAGAGTTATTGGAAAAGAACAAATTTATTTATAGGAGTCTATACAATATAATTGAACGAACGTTCACAAGCTCAATGAATAGTTCATCACTGATTCATTTTGATAATAAGGTGAAATCAATTATTCATTATGATAGTAAGAGAGGGGAATTGTACTGCTCTGAACAAGAGAGAATTCTCGTCTTTAAATATCCTCCTTCTGGAGCGTATTTATCATGGTTTTGTAACAAGTTATTCAAGTTGGCTAGGAATTGCTTTTTGGTGGATATTTCCTTTAAATAATTTTAATTGGATTATTTTGAATGTGGAGAATATTCAGAATGAGAGAATCCATTATTAAGTGAATTGAAATTGATGTTAAGGATTGAAGCTTTCCTTAACATTAATTCATCTTGGATGTGATTTAACTTTCCAAAATATAGTATTTTATTATACACTTTCAAGTTAGATCAATATATTATTTACAATTTTCCTTTTCTATTATTTACAATGAATTGTTATTTACAAAATCTCTACTTTCTCCTATCATTTCTTCCAGATGCTGAGCTAAATGCAGAGAATAATCCAACAGCAATCAGAGCACCAGCACCTAAAATTCCTGCTCCCATAGCTAACCATTGGGTTGTGGAAAGTTCCTCTGTGGCAGATTGAGCATTGTTGGCTGTTTGAAGGGCAGCCTCTCTTTCTCTCCTTACTTTTCGTTCCTCCTTTTGTTTGGCTTTTTGGAATTGTTTCATTCTGTATCGGTATTCAAATTCCTCTCGTTTCTTATTCTCCTCATCGAGATGTTTCTTAATTTGTTGGTAGGCCAGTGCATGAGTAGTATCATATTTGGTTTCTAATTGATCAAGCATATGTTTAACAGATTTAAATTGATGACTATCGAATGAAAAAATTGCTGATGAATCCTCTCTAATGATCAAATGTGTCGATTCCAACAATTCATATTCCAACTTGTTGAACCATTCATCAAGATTTCCCGACATTTCCAAATCACGTTTCAGAACCATCATTCTCAACTTGATGAGCATGATCTTTTCCCACATGGTTCTCTTCTCATTCTTATCTACATAAATCAACAGATCACTATCAATCAAATCAAGACAATCAGCAATCCCTTTCTTGTCCTCCAACTTTTGTTCCAACAAGCCAATCAACTTGTTACAATACTTTTCCTTAGCCTGCTCTATCAAATTCTTCGTACTATAATTAGGAATCAGTTGATTCACATTGCCAGCAAGTCGTTTCTTACTAATCGGACAAGTTCTACTCTTTTCCAACCACTTTTCAATCGAACTTCTCTCATACGTAATTCCACTATCAGCCAAAACAACAGGATCAACCATCAATGTATGACTTATTGGACAAATATGATTTTCGTGTTCCAAATTATCTTTCCATTTTTCAATCTTGTCCTTTTCTTCCGTCTCCAATTGTTGCGAAAATCTATTATTCGACGAGTCCGATGAACAACTTTTCAGAGATAGCCTCCTTCCCATAACACCCATAACACCGGTGGCTCCCTGCAGCTGATTCAAACCACCACTCAATGAAGATGTATTTGCTGATGCTGGTGATGAGGAGGAAACGGCAGCAGTTGAAATGTGTTGTTGCATTTTTTTTGTTTTTATTTTTATGAAAGTTGCACGATTGGAACTTTTTTGGTGAAAATTGTTGCCTTTTGGAACTTTTTCGTCAAACGTGTCAATTCAATAATTGGAATGCATTTTACAATGAGATTAAAAAGGGTCAACTTGGAAAGGTCATCATGAAGTTGTAATAGGGTGTGTGGTTTTTGGTTGGTTGGTTTGAAAAAAGAATTACAACAAGTTGAGATTTTGGTTGTCAAATTTTACTCAACTCGATTTTGGACATCATGCTGGGAATAATGTCAAGTTAATCAGGAGTATGATTTGGACCAAGATCAGCTGTTCATAAGCCTCTCCAATTCTACTCTACGAATTGGACATCTCCGTGAAAGTTTTGTCACTTGTTGTAATCCCACTTGCTGTGTTAGTATTGTTCATGCATTGGTCAATCATGACAGACAATTCTTTTAGGTTTTGGTTCAAAAAAATGAATAAAATATTTACATTAAATTATATTAATTGTGAGTACACTTTACAATGATATAGGGAACACGTTGAGCTGTGCTAATGTTGGAATCTGTCGAAGGAAGATAGTATGCATTTGGAATGATTGAGTGAGAGAGGATTTTCAAATTATTTTGTTGTAGCATGGAAGCTTAATTGAGAGAGATTATAGGTTCTCATTCCTTGGTGATCGGTTGCAATGGCATCTTCATCTTTGAGTTGGAAGGAAATCCAGCACTGAGCATGAGGTTTCCTTGATAAGAGACGTGATACTTCACTCAGCAATACCTTATCAACATCTGTTAACATTTCACTAACTGCAAAGCAAGTGATAAAATCGAATGATTCATTGGTTGAGAGATTGTTAATTGGTTGATCCAAATCATGAACAAATAAATTTGAGTAAATATTCCATTCCTTTGCTTTTTTAAGCATTCCTTGTGAGAGATCGAGACCAGTCATTTCCAATTTCTTTACACGTGGACTAATTATATTATTAATTGATCTTCCAATAAGACCATTTCCTGTTGCCAAATCAAGAACTTTGAATGTTTCATTCGCGAATTGAGGAGAAGATAATTGTTGATCAGCATATTGCTTCAACTCATTGACAACCCAACTAATCATATTCTTTTGATAATCAGAGACTGAGGTAAGAAATTCCCACTGCTCACTATGTTTGTCAAACTTGGCAGCAATTTCTTGCTTGCTCATGGTTTCAATATTGAAATTCTTTCCAAGTTTGTTTAAATTTTCAGGTGTCAACTTTTTGGAAGCATTGCTATTGGATGTTGCTGTCTCGCTTTGTTGAGCACTCTCACTGGTTACCTTATTCAAAATTGTAGATCTTGAAAGAGCAATCTTTTTACCATTCGGTGGGCTTCCCAAATAAACAGTAGCTTCCCATGATTGTGTCGACTTTCCCAAATGCAATGGCTTTGCCACAACCACAAGCTCATCACCAACACTTGCACTCTTCAAGAATTGATTAAAATTATCCAATACAACCATTCCACTTCCCTTCAAATATTGTGTTGCAAAAATCAAGGCACCAGTTCCAATAGCAGTATCACACAATGTTGCAAATGAACCTCCATGAACCAATCCAATAGCATTCATATGAACATCACTCAATTTCATGGACATTTCCACAAACAATTCATCAATATTTGATCGATCCTCCTTCAACACCATATTCAATTTTGTAATTTTAACTCCCAGCATTTCATTCAATTGTCCCTTCTTATTCAACATCATCTCGGCCATCATTTTAATTTTTCCATTTTTCTTTATCATTTGATCATCATTGATTTGATCGGATATTTGATTAGCATAATGATGAGACAATGAAGAATGAAATGATTGTCTTTGGAAATTATTCGCCATCATCATCAATTCATTATTATTGTTAATAATATTATTTGACTTTTTTCCGAAACTCTTCATTCTACAATTCCTAGCTGAGGTGAGAGTATTACTCTTCAGTAAGCCAGCTGCAACAATCCCTCCTCCAAATCTTTTCATTTTTTTCTGAAGAAAATTGTAAACAAAGCAAAAGGATAGCAAGTCATCAGATTCTTATTAGAACCAATAAAGATGGAGTTGGACACGTAATTTTCTATTAAATTGTATAATCTTGCAGTATTGTAACACTATTTAATATAACTATGAACTTGTGAAGAACACGAAATTGATTTTAAAAATAAAAAAATACAAAAAAAAATGATCAATATCAGTAGGAGGGTAATTTGCTCACCTTTGAAAAAGATCAATTCTCATTGGTTGTTATCCATTCCGTCATCTTCATCGTCATCATCAATTAAATTTTCTCTTAATGATGATTTGGATAAGAATTTGAAAAGAAATTATTCCAAACTTCCTGCAGTGATTACAGCAGCATTAACGGGTGATGTACCAACAAAGAATAAACACATGAATGTTCCGATTACACCTGAAGAGATTGTTCATGATGCTTGTGAGGTATTTGAGGCTGGTGCTCGAATGATTCATGTTCATGTGAGGGATGATGAAGGAAAACCAACATGTAAGGCTGAATATTATGAAAGAGTATTGGAAGGAGTGAGGAGAGATTGTCCTGATATGATTTTACAATTTTCTACTGGAAATTATTGGCCAAACTTGGAGGAGAGAGTGAAATGTTTCACTTTGGATAAGAAACCAGAGATGGGATCTTGGACTCCTGGTTCTGTTAATTTTGTAAGTTTTTTAATAATTATTTTGGAGTTTATTAATCAATGGTGGTATTATTTGTTTTAAATAGTTACCTTCTAGAAAGAGTACAGACATTTATTGGAATACTAATGAAGATCTTGAACAAATTATTAAGGTATTCAAGCAGAATGGTGTCAGACCTGATGTTGCCATCTTTGATGCCTCCATGCTGTATAGAACTCACATGATGTACAAGCTTGGGTGGATTCAAGGCCCAGTCCGATTAATGTTCGTATTTGGAGGTTATATGGCCATGCCTGGTAGACCCTCTCTTATCAAGTTTTTAATTTCAGAATGTGACAGCCTATTTGGACCAGGAAATTACACGTGGTGTGGTGTTGGTGTAGGATGGAATCATACTGAATTCCAGAAAATTACATTGGAATTGGGAGGACATCCAAGAACAGGATTTGAGGACAGTTTCCTTATCAAGAGAAGAGTAATTGCCAAAAATAATAGACAACTCGTTGAGCATTTAGCTCAATTATGTGAGGAAAACGAAAGACCAGTAGCAACTGCAGAGCAAGCTAGAAAGATTCTTGGATTGGATGTTCCAGTCGATACTAACATTGAGGGACTTGTGCTACCTACCGAATCTAAATCGACAGTTATTGGATGGAATAAGAATGATAATGGAAAGGATGACTTTTATCAAAAAACTGTTTAATAGGAAGAAATCAAATCGTTACCATTGTATATTTAGAAATTGTATATTATTATTATTTGGAATATTTGTAACGAAATTATTTCACACAATTATTGAATACAGAGAAAGTTTTTCAATTGATAGTATTCCTCAATTTTCTCATTTCTCTCATCATCAACACCATAGTTTGGATCATTCGAATAATCAACCAATCCATAAGCATGCTCTATTGGAATAGGAACATACTCAAGGATAGAATTACAAAACCACAAGAAATACTCATCTTGCATCAATGCTCCAAATTTCAATCTTTCAAACCTATGAGATTCAAAACCCAGATGTGAGAATATTTCGCTCTCATCAATCCCCAACACTCTTACCAATTCTTTAATTCCCTTCTTTACACATTTTGCTTTTTTGATAATTGGAATTTGCTCACCATTATAGATTGCCACAAGTGTCGATTCAACATGGCAAGATCCATTAAGTATCACATGCAAACTGAGGTGTGAAAGCTTTTCTTTTAGGAAAATATCAAATATTACATTAATACTGGCGACGAAATCTGCACGGACCGTTCTTACGTGAAAATAGTTCAAGTTTCCATTGAGAACTTTTTGAACGAAACAAACATCCTTCATATCTGAAGAAAATATTGGAATTGATTGTAGATCTGAAATTACACTATGAAAAACTTGACCTTTCGTATAGTAAGTTTGCTTTTGTAATTGCTCCAAGAAACGTTTCGACTTGAAAATGCAATACTTCCTCACGAATTCATAATCATATAGAATTGGTAATTGATTCAAATTTCCATTCCACATTCTTCCAACAATCGAATACCAAAATGAAGGATTCCAATATAGGTTGCTCATCATTTCCTTATTAAGTAGGAATATTTCATTCACAAGTACATTCTCAACACCAATGAATGCGTAAATTTCCAACCATATATCACTATTGAGGTCAGTCAACTTTGTTAATATTTCTTCCACTTGAGTTTTTTCTTCTTGTTTCTCTGAAGATAATTCTGAGGAATGAATTTTCCTCACCTTTAGTGGTTTGACAACTTGTTGATGTAATAACCTTTTCATTATTTCCTCTCTCGAAATTCCAAAATGGTTAATCACTAGAGTGTTCTCATCTAATTCATAAGTTTCAATTATTTCCGAGCGAATGGAATGATCAAAATTTCCGTTAAGCCAACTCTCATATTGATGATCATCCTCTGGATTGGTTCTTTTTCTTTTATTCTCTTGGTGTGAAGTGCGTTCTTTCATTTTTTTTGTTGTTTGGAAAATTCGTTCGATTCTTTACCACGTTTATTTTTAGTTGACAGACAACAAAACTTTTTGCAATCCAGTACATATTTATTTCGAGTCAAAATTGTAAGGATACATAACATTGAATGTCAATTAATTATCACAATGGATCATAATATCTGAATAATGTAAATTTTTCATCATTATTCTCTGATATTTACATTTGGCAGATCCAAGCAATAATTCACACACAAAATCAAGCTCATCCAATGTTGAAGGAAGATACAGACCTTTTCCTACTCTACCAAATCTTCCACTTCTTCCAGTTCTTATTCTACTCAGTGCTGCATCACAAATCACATCAAAATGAACAATAAATTCACATGAATGCATATCAATTCCATACCAATCATCATGAATTCCAACAACGGTATCAAAGTATGGAAATAATCTATCCATTGGTGTTATTGTAATGGAGGGAAGTATGTCACTTTGTGTTAAAATCTCTTCTAATTTCTCCTTGTTTTTAGAATTATTACAAAATATTACATTGGATGGAAAAGTAGTGTTGACACGTTCCTTCAATGTTGCAAGTTTTTGCTCCAATTTTGGACAATAAACAAAACTTTCAGAAATATTTCTTCCCAATTCACTATCTTGTTGAATGATACGTGAATGTTTCAAATGCTGATCATGTATATAACATTCTGGTGGCAATTTACTTGAACCAACACAAATAATTTCAGTTTCGTTTGGAATTTGTTGTAAAATTCTCTTAATACATCTTCTAGTTGGTGATCCAATTTGTAACATGACATTCATTTCATCACATGCTAGAATTTTCAATTTGGATACATTAATCTTCTTTTCAATGACTATTGATGGAGTGGTTATGAGAATTCTCGGATTTTCATTCACATTATCAGAAATTGTTGCATTTCTAATATATTCACCCAAGTAAATCATGGCTTTGGTTATTTGTTTTCCTAAATATTCATTCGGAACAAGAATTAAACCTTGCAATTCTACACCATTATCATCATCATCCTTTTGAAAATCAACTGTTTTCAATACTTTAATAATTAATCCAATGGTTTTGCCCTCTCCTGATCGACCTTGAACGATCATTGAACTGTTTGATGGTTGTTGTTGTGATGGTTGTGTTTGTTGTTGTTGTGGATTTAATATTTCTTGTTGGATAGAACTCATGGTTTCAAAACCATAGCCATATATTCCTCTCAAGAGATCATCTGTCAACAATAAATTATCGAAACTATTCATATATTGTTTGTTTTTTTTTAGTATTTTTGAATTTGTTTCAGATTGATTGAAAATTAATTCACAAGTTGTGTAATATTTTTAGAAAGTAGTAAATTTAGAAATTGATCCAAACCTCCAAACACCATGGATTCTGGACACACAAATTATATCACTCCTTAATAGAATTGAACTTCCTAAGGTTCTACGAGTGGTGATCATTGTAGTCTTGATATTGATGGAAGGTTTTCTATACCAAAACATTTACTTATTAAACTCTTAACAATTTCTGTGTAATAGAAAATTGAGGACTGGTGAGTAGATGAAACTCTGGATAGTATAAAGTATATGTGAGAGGACTGAAATCATCTCTTAGGAGGCTACTACTCATTTCTGAGAAATTAATACAATTGCAACAAAAAAAATGTCAGAAAGAGTATCATTACATATTAAGGATTACTCTGTACAGGCCGAAAATGCCGTTGATAACACAGATGATCAAACTGCCTTAATAATATGTCAGTGCATTATTGAACATCCTACTCTCGCATTACATACAGAGTTTCTTCAGGGCAGTGTAACATTTGAACAGAGAGTGAATGAACAATCATTTGCATTATTTCAAAAACAAAGACTAAGGGAAGCTCTTGCTTTGGTGTTTTTTTCAATGTCCATCAAGAACATTAAGGGAGAACGAAACAAACAAATAATGCACAATTACGAAATCTATTCAACAATATTGGAGAATAGTCCAAAGAATGACAATATTTGGAATGAACTGAAGAGCGTTTATAATACTTTTAGAAATATTGGGGGTGTTGAAGTTGCTTATAATTCAAAGCAACTCGATGTCGAATACTTTGAAAATGAAAAGTACTGGATTGATGGTTTATCTCAACTCTATCTCTCTTATTTTGCAAAAACGATACTGTGTAGAGAGGAACTTGTTATGGAATCAATGAAAAATCTTTCGTTTTACTCTACTATTTGCCCAAATGACCAAACATACTTCTCGTTCATTACAGATTTTGTGAAAGTTATTCCTAATGATGAAATAGAGCCATTTGTTGCATCTCTTCTCATGAATAACATTAAATTAGAATTTGTTATTGACCTTGTTGAAAAGGAAATCATGAGGTCCTATTATTACAAACAAGAAAGGCTCCAAACTTTAAGACATGTTTTAAACGTGCTAAATACACCCCAAACTCCAATGGATCTTGATGATTATATTAATGGTTTGATATTTGGAAAGGAAAGATGTGATGTATTGAAAATTTCAATATTGGTCAATGGAAGAATTAGTGACAGGGAAGATAAAATCTATTGCCTTTCAAATCTTATTCAGTACATTAGCGAAATGACTGCTCAAGATAGTAAGGAAGAGAAGATAATTTGTGATACATTGAAACTGTTTGCATTTGAAATGATTAGACCAATTATTAGCTCCCTATCAAATATTCTGACCTATCCACATTCACTCTCAAATATTATTACAGCTGTTATTAACAATACAGCGACGGGCTTGGAGAGTGATGAGAGGATTTTGGTTGTGTTTTCAATCTATGCCTCAAAAATTGAACACTTACTCAATCATATAGGTGAACAAGAAAGTAGAATGGTTCTTTGTTTTGCCTTATCTGAAATCTATTCAAGACTAGCAGAGGTGAGTCAACAATCTCTTTATATTGAGAAGAGAGATTTTTATGGTAATGCTTGCTGGAATTCCATTTCTCCCGATGATGAAGATGATTGTTAATTATTAGTTATAAATCTCTTTATAAAAGTGTTTGAATATGATGATGAATGATCGGGTGATGATGAACTTTAAGTTTACGATCTTTTTTAAAAAATGAAAAAATCAACCGTATTAAGGCCAACACTCAAAAGTTGTGCTTCATCATCAGAGGGAAAAACAAAGAGTACAACATCTTCAATCGGATCCATTAAGAAAACAACAACGGGAATTAGTAGTATTAAAAAAACCACAGCATTAAATTCAGATTCATCATCCGTATCGGATGCTACTAAGATTGTATCAAAACCAAAAATCTCATCATCATCATCATGATCATGTAAATAAAACCTCTTCATCTTCTTCATCTACTACTACTACTACTTTGGGGAAACAATCAACAACATTAGAAACTAAATCAAAGACAGGCAAGCTCACAACACCAGAAGAAGATTTGTATAGTATCCAATCAGAATCATCTGGAAATGGATCTTATGTTTCTCATATTGAACATTTGGCTGGTCCTATCTTGTTTTCTGCACCTCATGGCTTGCAGGTTTATAGAGGAGGAGAGGAATCACAAGATTCCGAACGAGTTCATTCCAAGGAATTGTACACGAATGAGATTTGTCTCCTTCTCTCATTAAAGATTAAAAAGTATTTGGGAATTGAGGCAAGTTTTGTGATTTGGAATCCAAAGACAGCAAAACCAAAGGTTTGTTTTCATATTTGTTGTGTGGAATATTTAGCAATTCACGAGATTAGGATAAAAGTAATTTGGATCCAAACTATCTGGTTGCTTCACAATTTATGAGCTCACCATTCCATCGTTTCCTTCATAAACTCAAGAAACAGTACGATGGATTTCCAACTCTTCATGTTGATATTCATGGTAAAATCAATAGAAAGGCCGATAGAAATATTGATATTGGAATAGCTCCAATGATGGCTTTGTGGAAGGATCAAAAACTTGCTGAAAAGGTAAAGAAGGATTTTTGTGATCGAATGCAAAAGGCAGTTAGCACTTGTAAAAAGAAATATTCTGGATTCAAGTTGACCATTGATAGAGATCCTTATCTTAGTGGTTATTGGTAAGTTACTGAAACTTGCACAATCGAATATTAATGAAATTATCAATTAGGGGAGATAATACTGTAACAACAATTAGTCATCAATCTATCTTATTGGGAATGCCAGGTTTGCAACTTGAAATACCAATGGATGTAAGGAAAGATCTCATGACCAATGATGATTTGGTGGAGCAGCTTGCCAAAGCAATTGCCGAAAGCTACAAGACCTCTGTTACCTCAATATTTTCAAAGGAATGGAAAGAAGTGGAAGCAAAGCTTGATGCTGTCAAGACTGAACTGTTATCTCATGAACAAACGAAACATAATTCCAAAACATTTGATTCAATGATTTCTCAAATGATATCCGAATTTGAGATTATTGAAACATCTCAAAAAGGTAAAAAGATTTGATTCCACCAAACTTCAAAGTAAATATTCGACCGTTGTAAATATTAAACTGTAGTCCTCATAATTGAATTGTTTTTACAATAAATTATGAGAATTTGTTGGACAAAATGACAAAAAATTTATTCAGATCTGTAAGTTGTCATTTGAGCATTTCTACTTCTGTAAGCTTGACCTGGGAATTGATCTCTTTGTTTGAAATCACTGACCCATCCCTTTTCAGTGTATACTTGCATATGCTATATAAGAAACATCATTAGCATAATTAATAAGATTAGTTGGTGTGAAATATTTCATAACTACTTACTCCGTGAGGATGTCCAGGAACAGATCCAAAGATGGCAACATCACCAACCTTTGGTGGACCAGAAACCTTCTTGAATCCAGCCTTTTCAAGACTTGGACCATAATCCTTAGCACTGGTAGTTCTTTGAATGGTCTTGCCAGTAGCAGCTAGAATTATTCGAATATTAATAGAGAATTAAAACTCCAAAAACTCCAACAATTCACTTACCTTCAACAGCAGTTCTGACAGCTCTAGCACAATAACCACCTGGCTTGGCAACATTTCCATATCTAGAAGAAATGGCAGCAGCAATCTTTGAACCGACTGGACCAGCAGGAGTATTGACAGTTGGTCTAGCAGCTACTGGAGCAGTTGGTCTAGTAGTTGGTCTAGTTGTTGGTCTTGTAGTTGGTCTGGTTGATGGTCTGGTTGGTCTAGTAGATGGTCTAGTTCTAGATGGTCCTCTAGTATTTCCACCTCTTCTATTACCTCCTCTAGTATTTCCACCTCTTCTGTTTCCACCTCTGTTTCCACCTCTAGTATTTCCTCCTCTTCTGTTTCCTCCTCTAGTGTTTCCACCTCTTCTTCCACCACCAGAATTAGCATTGGATCTTCTACCATTACCTCTTGATGATGAAGAAGCACCTCTTCTTCCATTACCTCTTGATGAAGAAGATGATCCTCTTCTACCACCACCTCTTGATGATCCTCTAGATGATGATCCTCTGGAACCACCTCTGGAACCTCCTCTTGATGATCCTCTGGAGCTTCCTCTAGAACCACCTCTGGAACCACCTCTGGAACCACCACTGCTTCTACCACCTGATGATCTGATGAAAGATTCAACCAAGGAATCAGCCAAAGCTTCTTCTTCATTGGCACAATCCATGCCAGAAGTTAATCTGTCGAGGGCATCTGTCATTTCGAATTCTGGTTCTTCGGCAGCTCTTGCTACAACAGCGAACAAGGCGAAGAGCAATAAAGCAACGCCCAAGATGAGAGTCTTTTTGTGCATTTTGACGTTTTTTTTTAGATGAAAAATGGCAGTTGACAGGAAATTTGATAATAATCGTGTGAATGTTTGATTATGATAATTGAATAATAATAATGAGAAATATTGGGATTGAAATCAAATTAAAGATATTAAGGACATTTGTTTCGAATAGCTTTATAATAATCTCATTTAAGGAAATTAGAAACTATTGAATTATCTTTCAGTCTGTTAAATTGAAAGTATTATGATTGTGAATGAATGTTCATTCTAGAAATGAATATTTCCAATAATTAATAATTTAAAAATTATTAAATTATTAAAAAAATGTCTCAACATCAACTCTTGGATCGATCACTGATTAGAAATGTATCAATTTGTGGAGAGTATTCATCTGGAAAATCAACACTCACCAAATTATTGATCAATCATTCTAATGATGATGTTGTTGATCATCGGAATAAAGATGAAGAAAATACAACAATAGCAACAAGAACAATATTTAAAACACAAATTCATTACAAGAAATTCATTGCCAAGACGAATAATTCGGAATGTAACAGTACTATCAATATATTGGATTGTCCTGGAAGATTGGAATTAACTTCCGAAGTGAATACAAGCCTTAGATTGAGTGATGGTTGTTTGTTGGTGGTCAATTTGGAGGGATACAATTCTTTGGGTTATCATTCAGAGATGGTATTGAGACAGGCTATCACTGAGAAACTTGGATTCATTCTCATGATTAACAAGTTGGAAGTTTTGTTATTGAGGAATGAATTTTCATTGGAGGAAATTTATCAGTGCATGTTGAGAATTATTGAATCTGTCAATGTTGTGATTTGTACCTATGCTGAGCAACCAGAACAGATTTATCCACAGAATGGTCATGTTGCTTTTGGATCTGCATTGGGAGGTTGGGCTTTTAATTTGCATGATTTTGCCAAGTTTTATTCGAAAAAGTTTGGAATGGATGTGAATGTTGTGGCAGAAAAATTGTGGGGAGATAATTACTTTGATGCTGAGAGTGGTAAATGGTTGAAAGACTCAAAGCAAGACAGTTTGGAAAGAGGTTTCTGCCAGTTTGTTTTGAAACCTATTCAAAAAGTTTTGCAAACATTGTACGAAAATGCAAGTCCAACACTGGAAGAATTGTTAAACCCTTTCGGTATTAGTATTTCCTCAGAAGAAAATGAATTGGAATTAACAGAATCAGTTATGAAACGGTGGCTTCCTGCCTCAAAAACTATACTCAATATGATTTATCAGCAGTTGCCTTCTCCAGAAAAGGCTCAACCACGCAGAGTTGAAAATATCTACACTGGTACTCTCACAGATACTTTTGGAACTGCAATCAAGGATTGTGATCCCGATGGTCCCTTAATGATGCATATTACTAAATCTGAAATTATTGATGGAATAGTTTATTCTGTAGGCAGAATATTTTCAGGAAAACTAAACATTGAGACACCAATTAGAATATTAGGACCAAAGAATGTATTTGAAGAAAAGACAGTAACTGGAATTGTGAAAATCAATGGTTCAATTGTTGAGCCAATTGAAGAAGCAACTTGTGGATCCATTGTTGGATTAATTGGAATTGAAAAGTTCCTAACATGTAGTGGAGCTACCATAAGTGAAAGCTCAAATCTGGAAGCTGAATCATTTGCCGAATTGAAATTACCTCATTCAATGATCAGCTATTCTGTAGAGCCGGAGAAACAAGCCAATCTTCCACAACTTATCAAAGGAATGGAATTGATTTGCAAATGTGATCCTTTAATGAAATTTTCTTTAGATGAATATACTGGTGAGAAAGTACTTTCTGTCGTAAGTGAAGTTCATTTACACTCCATTCTCAGTCAATTCAAACAAATTCATCCTTCAATTGAAATCCAAGTTGAAGAACCTATTGTTCGTTTGCTAGAAAGTATCACAGTTGAATCACACAGGGAAACACTTGCAAAATCACCTAACAAACATAATAGGTTCTTTATGAAGGCGGAACCACTTCAAGAGGAACTTTCAAATGAAATTGAGAGAGGATTAGTACCTGAGAATAATAGAGCTAGATACTTGAGTGATCAATTTGGTTGGAGTTTGGAGGATGCAGGAAAGATTTGGACTTTCGGACCAGACGCAAATAGTCCAAATGTATTAGTAAATCAAACGAAGGGTGTCATGAACCTTAATGAAATGAAGGACAATTCAATTAGTGCATTTAAATTTGCAATGAGTGAAGGACCAGTCTGTGGAGAAAGTGTCAGAGGCGTACGAATCAATCTCAAGGATGTATGCATGAACTCGGACTCTATTCACAGAGGAGCAGGTCAGATAATTCCAACAGTGAGACGATGTTGCCATGCATGTATTCTGGATTCTGAACCAACATTATTGGAACCAATCTTGTTAGGAGAATTTAAATGTAAGGAATCGGATTTGGGAACACTCTATTCAACATTAAATAGAAGAAGGGGAATAATCTTTGAACAAACTGAATGGCATTCAGACATACAAGTCAAAGGATATGTACCAATATCGGAATATTTTGGAATTCATGATATATTGATTGGTAATGGAATATTTTCTCAATTTATCTTTGATTATTGGCAACCAATTATTGGCTCCACCGATAGATTTACAGAATTAGTTAACAAGATTCGTATTCGAAAGGGTCTCTCTGAAACAGCCCCAACCTATTCTGAACTAGCTGACAGATTGTAACCCGAATTCATTTATCAAGCAGAAAATAAGCCAAATGATTCACTATTGGATTGGTCAATTGCATTGTGAAATAGGGCAATAAATTTCATTAATATTTATTGAAGCCAATTCAACCAAATAATAAATTCTTGGAAACTAATCACACCATTAGTATCCAAATCCAAACTCTTCAAACATTGTTCAATTTCTGCCATGGATGCACCAGCACGTTGAGTATAAAGTGCTCTGTAGAATTTCTCAAATTCATCCAAACATAAAACATGATTTCCATTAGTATCGTATACTTTAAATGAACTTGCAGCTTCAGTTAACAAGTCAACTCTCTTTTGGATCATGGAAAGTTCATTTGTTGATGCAATCTTTACCCAATATTCGTAAAATTCTTCAAATGATAAAACTCCGTCATTATTCTTATCCAAATACATTTGTAAAGCTTCAACTTCAACAGTAGAAAAATCAAAACCCAAATCACGAAGGATATCACCTAATTCATCAGTTCCCATTTGACCATTCCCATTCTTTTGTATTTAGTTTAGTTTCGAATAATGTCATTTTGTCATTAGAGTATTAAAGGATGAAAATTAATGATCGGAGAATGTATATTTTTGATACAATATCTTGTATTTAATATTTAATAAATATTCGAAACTCACCTTGTCATACTTTTGAAATAAACTCTTGATAACCATAGTATCAGTACATTTTACGATAGATGTCATGTTATTTTTTTTGATTGTTTGACATTTGGCATCAAATTAGAATATTCGTTTACGTTTTCTCTTATTTAACCAATGAACTTTTTAGAGATATTAAAATTTTCCCGCCCAAATTTTATTTCAATTTTTAATTTTAAAAAAAAATATTCAATTTACAAATTAAAATTTTAACCTCACAAATCAATTCTGAAGATGAGGAAAGAACATGAACAAGGATGAACTCTACGGCTAGTTTGATATCAAAATCGAGTTATTTAATAATAATAAATCATCATAAAAAATGATTCCATCACAACAACAAGAACAAACTTCGGGAAAAGATGAAGATGAAGAAATATTAAATCTCTTGCCAAAGGAACGCAAATCAACCAATAATCACTCGCAAAATCATGAAATATTCTCAATGTGTAAAGTTGGAAATTTGAATAGAATCAAGACTTTGCTGCCGACAATTCGTGATCCTAAGAATTTTATGGATAGCCATGGAAATTCAATGTTGTATTATGCTTGTTTGTGTGGCCAATTGAATGTGGTCAGATATTTGAGTGATTTGGGTCATCGTGATGATAGGTTTGGAAGATGTTTCCTGAATGCCTTGTCATTGGAAGTTAGAAGAATGTTAAAATTGTACAATAATTACAAATCTCATCGATCAACAGGTGGTGGCTCTGATGAGGTAGATCATGACGATGATTTGGAGTACTTGATGAAGTCGTATGCCATGAAGAGTATTGCGGAACAAGAGACTTCGTTTAAAAAGAGATTGGAAGAGGAAAGTTCACTTGTTACTTTGGAATCTTTCCTTCAAGAAACAGAAAATCCTAAAGATGACATTCTATTGAGAATGACTTTTAAGGGTAGTAAATCTGTTGCAGAGTACAAGTGTTCAAAGTGGATACTCCTTTCAAGGTGGCCTCAATTAGTATTGTTTGGATTGCAACAAAAGGCAGGTCAGAATAAGAAAAGAACAAGTCTAATTACAGAAGAGTTAAAGAAATCATTAACACACTCTGACATGGATTTATATCCTTTTAATTTGACAGCCACAGAGTTGGATACACTCAGTAAAAATAAGAACTCATCAAGATATGGAAAAAAGGTACCTCGTTTGAAAATTGAACAGAAAGATGTAAAGGAAAAATTCAAATATTCCACAATTCCAACAACACAAGAGGTGGATCAAGAATTGGCAAAGGAAAAAAATCTAGAGCAATTTAATAAGGAATTTTTCACCATTATTGATTTTGGTCTCGTACCATTTGAGAGAAGAATGTTTGAAATTGTACTTGTATGGTTGTATTGTGGAAAGATGGTTAATATGCAGCAAAAGAATTCCAAAATCTTTTTCCTTGAAGAGAATTTTGTCACTTGCATTAACGAATTGGCACAAGTTGCTCACTCTCTACGAATAAGAACTTTGGCAGAGCATATCAAGAATACATTCCTTAGTTTTGCTCCACAAGGCACTAAATTCCCTTGCCAAGTTATAAAAACTATGGAACAAGAGTTTTTTAAAATTATGAATGATCAAATCAAAGAAGAGTTCAATCCTCTTCCACTTTGTAAAGATCCTAACAATGAGAAGGAATCCTCTTTGAATTCTCTAAAGAAACTTACCTTCAATATGGCTATCACTTTCAAGTCAGAAAATCCAACAGAAACAACTCCAAGGTATCTTTGTAATAAGCAATTTTTGATGGATAGAAGCATCTTCTTTGATGTGATTGTAAATTGTGAATTTTCTGATGGGCAAGAATTTAGAAAGCAGGAAGCAAACAATGAAATTCCTCTAATTACCATTGAGCAATGCAACAATCTGGAAATATTTGAGCAGGTTGTTCGTTATCTCTATTCTGAATCCATTCAACCAACAAAGCAGAATGTCATTGATTTGTGGAGTATTTCTCACTTGTTCAATCTGCAAAAACTTGCCAGAATATGTGAGAACTTTATTTCATACAATGTCTCACAAGAGGATGCCGATATGTATCAATTGTACAAACTAGCTCACGTCATTGGAAGTGCAAAGCTAAAAGCTGAATGGGAAAGACAAACACTAGTTTATTTGAAGGAACAAATCAAGTTGAAAAAACTCGATAGTGAGAGTATATTGACGGAATTGAATGAACTTGGAGTTGATCCAGAAGTGCTTCACAAATTCAAGATACATCTTACAGGTTATTGAATCTTTCATGGTTTCTATTACAATAATTTACAATGAAAAGTATTGAAAATGATGGAGATTTGTTGGGATTTCATATTTCTCTCGTATCTTACCTACTTTCAAAACATTTCAAAACTAAGAAAAATTACAACTACAATGACTACAACAGAAGCAAGAAGCATCTCTGATGAGGAAAAGGACGTAATAAAGAGTCTATTCAGTAAATACGATTCGGTAGGTTTAGTTGTTTAACTTGGAACCTAATACAAGATATTCATTGTATAAACAGAATGGAAATAATGAAATTGATTTGAAGGAAGCATCCAATTTATTTACAGATCTTGGTTTTAATTTCAATAACGAAGAATTGGAAGCAATCTATCTCTACTTGGATAATGATGGAAGTTTGACAATTGGTTTTGATGAGTTTTTACATTGTTGGGAAGCACTTGCAACAAGAAAATCAATTCTCAGAGGAGAGAATCTCAAACTTCTTGTGACTGCTTGTAAATTATTCAAAACATTCGATAAGGATAACAGCAAAAAGCTAAGTTTGGACGAATTCAAAGTATTCCATGAAAAACTCTGCACTAAATACGAAGATCTTGATCCATTTGAAGAATTAATCAAGAGCTTAGATAAAGATGGGGATGCAAAGATCAACTTTAGAGAATTCATAATGTGCCTCAATTGGTTTAGTGTATAATAAATAAATTTATTTAGTTGTATAAAATCTTAGGTAATTATGAAATATTTTCAAAATTACATGTTGAAAATATCTTGGGTGGCATCTGTATCAGCACTGTTGAACAGTGTATGTGGCAAATCTCCATCAAAATTCTTCATTGGCAAGTTGTTGATTGAAGGATGGGCGATGAAGGTAGTATTTTGGAATGGCATATTAATAACATTATTGTTATTACCATTACCACTGAAAGAGGCGCTTGGGTTATAGCCAACATTTGAAATGACATTGTTGACTAGTGGACTTGAACCATTCATGTTAAGAGCGGAAGTGTTAGGAGCTGAGGTTGATGTTGTTCTGAAAGGAACCGTCAAACTCTTTCCAGAGTGATTGGATTGTGGAGAAACAGCTCCTGATTCATTTCCTTGTCTCACTCTCTTGAATCCCTTGTCTTTTCTCTTATCTTGTAATGAAGAGCTGAATTGAGCATACAATTCTCCCATGTTTGGCATATCCGAAGTTTGATTATTCTTAAGCTTCATATAAGCATCTTTCATGGTTGAGAAGAAGTTAATGGCTGCATCCAACTTGTTAATGGTAGTGTCAATAGATTCACTCCCTTGTGGTTCAATAAGTGATTGGAAATTTAGTCCCATATCAGATGAATTATTATTGTTATTGATTTGAAGATATGAAGTGCTGGATGTTGAACTACAACTGCTTGCCAATCCGTTTGGTGATGTGAAGGAAGAATTACGAGAATGATGGCCTCCTCCACCTCCTCCTTGATTGTTTGGAAGGGAAATTGACAATCCTCTTAAAATTTCTGCAATATCATTGGTTGATAAACTGTGTTGAGATACGGACAAGTTACTGGCATTATTTGGTGTTGAACTCAATGAGGAGACTTCAGATTCATTTCCATTATTTTGCATTTGGATTTGATTGGAAATTGGTGAAACTCCTTGAAGTACAAAGCCACCACTATTGCTCAAGTAAGAGTTGGATCCGTAACTGCTAGCACTATTGCTCATTTGACTCAAATCTTGTTGTTGGAATTGTTGAGCTGAAACAATTTCAGTAAGACCTTGGGTGAAATTACCTTGGTGATCCATGAAAACTCTAGTAGGAGTCTCGACAACAATTGCATTTTGCTCTCTCTTCACTCCTCTGCCACCATTACCTTGGAAGAGGCCATAGAATGCATGTCTCTTCTTCTTTTGAGTTGTTTCTTGTGGTGGAGCTTGAACTTGAAGTTCTCTTGGACTAGTTCTATGAATCTCCTCTCTGCTCTTGGTTCTCACCCAAAAACCTTCAGAGTGCACCAAACAAATCTCTTGATTACTATCTTTCAAATAGATACGAAGTTGGGCAACACGTTTGCCTCCCATTCCACTTGCACTTGGTGCATCCTTATTATTAACTGATTCTCTGTTAATCCTCTTTTCAAAATACAAGAGTGGTGTCATATTTGCATTATTTGCAGAATTTCTGACCAATTTCATTTGTAATGGAATTCCTCCCTTGAATCTTTGTTTTCCAAATAAAGATTCTCTACTATCCTCATCGTGATTATTACTAGTGACTAGAACAAAGTCAGCAAACAATTGAACATCAGTATTAGATGCTCCATTGATGTATCTTCCAACTAATTTCAATAATTGAGGATCTTGACTACAGAAAACCAACCAATCATTAACTAGACAATTATGAGTAGTTTTCTTTGGTGCAATTCTATCATTTGGAAGCCAAGAACTCTCATTTTCCATCTCTGCCAAGTGATACAAGTTATCAGTTTGAACACTTGGTCTCAAATATTGAAAATCTCTCAAAGTTTGTTCAGATAGACAAAACAGTTTCGTATTAGTTAAGAAGTTTCCTTTAGAAATTTTGCAGTCATCTGGTCCAAATACTGGATCAATCAATGTTTGACTCATGATATTGTCAGCTTCATTACTAATCATATTGGCAGTTGATTGATTATTGGAAAATGAATAAGCTGTACTAGGAGCCACTGACCACTTGATAACCGGAGCATATTTAGATACACCATTATTATTTAGAACGATATTTACAAGTTGTTGTGGTGGTTGTTGTTGTGATTGTTGAGTAGTAGTATTTGTATTTGTATTTATATTTGTATTATTATTGTTAGTATTAACATTATTTACAATAAAACCATTATTATTATTGGAAGTTGAAGTGGATGAAGAACCTTGGCCGAATAGGAACGCACGTGAATTGTTATTGTCATCTAAACGAAAGATATTGTTATTATTATTAGTATTGTATGATGACGATGTTTGCATCATAAAGTTATTGACGTTATTATTATTGTTATTCATATTATTATTCATATTGCTAATCATCATGTTATTATTCATATTATTATTCATATTATTATTATTATTACTAGTGATGAAAATGTTACCGTTATTGCCAATACCAAATGATGAAAAGTTATTATTATTTGTATTATTACTTGTATTCATCATGTTATTATTATTCGGAAGGCTTGATGAGAAGCCTCCTCCAACTCCTCCACCACCACCAACAGAAGAAGAAGAAGATACTGATGACGCAGCAGATGCGAACTGATTAATAAGAAATTGCTGTTGTTGTTGCTGTGAGAGTCCTGTGGTATTAAAAAAGGCGGCATTGTTTGTACTATTATTGAGGAGGGCGTTGTGGTGTTGTTGATTTTGTTGTTGTTCATTGTAGAAACCTTGCAAAACGGAGGGATCATCAACGACCATGAAGGTGGTGGCCGGTTGATGAACGTTTTGTTGGTGGCTGGAAGTGTTGGAGGAGATGCCAAAGAGTTTCTTGACCATTCTTGATGAGAAGTGTTATATTGATGGTGGAGTTTGATTTGATGGTGGAGCAGTTGAGTTGGATGACAAAAAGATGATGAGAAGAAAGGTTGGTTGGCCGCTTTCTTTTTTGATTGTTGATGTTTGGCAGTTGTTTGGTTGATAAAAATATTCTTGGCAGGTAACAACTTGTTGGGAATCTTAGAACAAATTGTTCCTTGTTGATGCAATTTAATTAGTGGTGAGTCTGAAGAATTTGAAGGGTGTATTGTATTTATATTAGCCAGTCAACTATTGATCTTTTGATTTGTTTTTTTTTCACAGTATTCAATGGTGGGGCAAGTTGCGAGTAGAATTTACTGAAGAGCCATCGCTTATTTCATGATTAGAAGATGTTTGACATTTAATGGGAGTGCCTAACTCAAAATGCTAATCTTCAACCAAAAAAAACCACAATGAAATCCACCATGATAAACCGAGCCAGTATGCTCATTATTGGCTTTGTTCAATATGAACCAAGAAGTTTTACATTTGTTGTACTGATGAAGCTCTTTTCAAATCTTCTGTAGTTGGTGTTGGAGGTTTTGTCTTGATTTCTTCAATTGTAGCTATGGAGTGGGCTGTTTTTACTTTTGATTGATAGTGATCATGGGATTCATGAGATTTAAATTCTAATATTTGTATATTTGATGGTTCATCATTTTCAATCACTGCATTCGTGTGATGTCTTGAATTGAGTAGATAGGTATTGCATAATCCCTTTCCTTTCACTTCTACTTTTCTTTCTTCAAAATCAAATCCTAAATCGTAAACTCTTTCATAGGTGGATCGACTGACTTGAATACGACCTGGTTTTGAAGTAGATTCCATTCTAGAGGCTGTATTAATGGTATCTCCCCACAAATCATAGGCAAATTTCTTCGTACCAATGACACCAGCAACTGTTGAAAACAAATTAATTCACGTGTGTGAAAATGCAATTCAATTTAAGAATTTAGGAAATATATTATTAGGATGACTAAATAATTAATACTGCTACTTACTCACACCACCAGTATTGAGACCAATACGAATATTAATTTGTTTAGAAATTGGGTTCATGGCTGTAATATTGTAATCATGAATAACAGTGAAAGTGTCTATTGCAAATCGAAGAGTTCTTTCCGGATGGTCAGAAGTAGCATTTGCGTGCAGTCCACCAACAGCCTTTTAAAGATTTTTGCATAATACAGGAAGAAAAATGTTTGAATGGTTAAGAAATGTGAAAATTACTTACAAAATATGCGTCACCAATGGTCTTAATCTTCTCCAAATGATATTTATCAGTCAAGGCATCAAATCCATTAACAATATTATTCAACATGCCTACCAGTTCAGTAGGATTCATATCTGAACTCAAACTTGTAAATCCCACCATGTCGGAGAAGAAACATGTAATGTCTCCAAACTTTTCGGCAATGAATGTCTCTCCTGCTTTCAACTTGGCTGCAACAGCTTCAGGTAAGATGTTTCTCAACAAATGTTCGGATTTGGATTTTTCTTCAGCCAATAATGCATTGTGCTTCTTTTCTTGTGTTACATCCTTAATGATGAATGCCAAAACTGGAATACCATCAAAGAGAGCCACAAAGATGTTCACAGAGGATGGAAAGGTTGTTTGATTTCTTCTTACACATTCCAATTCTAAGGACTCACCAGCATTGGCTTCTCCATTTCCTTTGGCTTGTGCTTTGAGATCGGCAACAGTCTTTTCCAGTAATTCTCTATCCTTCTTTTCGAACATTGTGAATACTTGAGCACCTACAATATCAGATTGTTTATAACCAAACATTCTTTGGGCTGCAGGATTTATCAAGTCAATCAAACCAGATTCATTACACAAGATGGAACCATCTACAGAGGCATTAAGAATACTTCTCACATTAGATGAGTCGCCACTATTTTGTTTCTTGTTCTTTCTTTGGAAGAGTTCAACCAATCCATTTGGTACAGAATTATACAAGATAAAGTTTCTCAAATGCTCATTACTATCAAGAATATTGAGAGGGATATAATTTAGCATTGATCTTAAAGATTGAACGTGGCTAAAGTGAGACACCATTGATAAGTACAATTGATAATTGAGCAATAGTAAGGAAAGTAGACTAAATATGGTAAAGACTGAAATAATAGTTACACTTGGTGTGGAGGCATATTGGACAAATGTTGTCATGAATATGTTCATCTGGTCTGAGAGTTTATCACCCATAGCAAAGAGCTTGAACAACAGAGTATAGGCCTCAATGGTTCGATTGTAGAATCCAGCATTCCAAAATCTTTCGTTCAATTGAGCTGTATCAGAGGCAAATATGGAAATCATCTTCTCAATACCGTAGCAGTGTTGGAACTCTTCAATGAATGTCGCATTTGGGTAAGAATGAGAGCAATTTGCAACTCCTTTCAAAAGTTGATCTACTTTTTCATAGGTTCCAACAACTTCTTGTTTACCACCATAACCATAGACAAGCATATTGAATCGGTTGTTCAATTCAGTAAGATATGCCTTTACGTTAGCTCTATAACCAATCAATTCTGTCTGAGTGGTTAATAGTGGATCATTATTTGGAAGACCTGAAGGCAAACTGAAATAGGTAAAGTATTCACTCACTCTATAGACCATTCTGTGAACAACTCTGATAAGTGCAGTACCATCCTTGATGGCTGAGCCAGAAACATGAGTATTGTTAACATTGACACTGGTTTCATAGTACATCATACCAAAACTCAAAAATACTAGAACAACACAAACAAATCCGAATAGTGGGATGAAATTCTTTGGAATGAGAAAGATATTCTTTGAGAGGTGGATAGTTGCATCATCATTGCTTCCCAAATCATGATAGGCCTTACCAATGACGTTCTTATTTAAAACTTTTTCATAGAGTTTGAGAATTCTCTCAGTGGAAGTAAGTTCCAATCTTGACAGCCCACAAAATACAACGAAGAGAGCAAAATAGGTAAAGCAAATACTCAGCAAACAAATCATCATGGCTTGAAGTTTTGAACTACTATCACTATAGTTGGCATTAATCAAACTTTCACAAAAGGTAGTGTAGAAACCTCCTAAAGGAATCTTATTTTGCCACATGTACATGAATTCGAAGTTAGAAAGTGGAGTATTGTAATCTTTGTCTTGCCAATTATTAAGAATATTCTCAGAGATTCTAATAATGATATTGTTAATTTCTTCCATTGAGGCATTTCTCTTAAAGCTTGAAATGAAATTTTGTACAGTTGATGTTTCTGGAATGAATGGTACCACCACGGAAATATTATCCTTGGTGTAGAATTCGTACATGGCTGGTGTATAGAGTGCAGCTTGAGCATAGTAAGGTATTCTCTTCAACATGTTGATGTAATTCTCCAGTCTGATATCATGATTATCCATAAAGTCATTGTGAAACATATCAAGTGTCGAAGTGGTTTTGTAACTAGAATTGTAAACTTGTAAAGAGGATTGATGCATTCTTAGTTGACGTAAAATACCAGCGGTTGACATGGTACTTCTACAAGTATCGAACTGCATTGGTATTTCACCAGCAATATTGAACGAGAGGAAGTAGGCAAGAACCGATCCTACAACAGTAGCCAACAGAGAGAGGAAAATGACAATATATAGAGAGAACATTTGAAATTTGTGTGAGGGAGGCACTCTGAGAGCCGATTTGAAAATAGTTTCCTTCTTGGAAACTTCTTTTCCTTCAATACCACTAAAGGACATACCATCATCCTTCTCCATGTCTATATCCCTATTGCCGGCAGAATCAAAGCTATTTCTTACAAAGTCATCACCGATATGTGAAGGGTGAATACTCCCCTTACTAAGAAACTTGAATTTTGATACATTTCTGAGATAGTGATTTTTAGATCGGTTTCTCTTATTTGATTCATCCTCTTCAATACTAGTTGCTTCTTGGAATAATTCCTGGGCAAGTTCCTTATCAAATAGATAGGCATCAAGGAATGAGGCATACGATCTCAATACAGTCTTTTCCTTACTATAGTTTGACATGACATTCAAGTAGGTTACATGACAGATATCAGTGAGGTAGGCTATTCTTCTATTGGTTTGTTCGACTTTTTGCATGTTTGGAATTTCATTCATTAACTCTTTCCAAAATAATCTATGGAGAGCCTTTAACTCCTCCTGATATCTAGTCATTCTTTCAAGAATGTGCTTTACTTCAACCATATTCTTTCCATTCTTTGATTCTGTCGCATCAATTTCAATTTCTGTAATTCTCTCCGAAACAACCACCTTTTGAAGAATATTAGCATGTTTGGCAGCCTTTTTCAATAATAAGGTTGCAAATATTAATGAATTTTCATCATTCCAATCGTAGGCAATTATAAGAGCGGAACTAATCAAGAGACCACTCTCTGAGAAGGATTTCTGATTTGCAATGCCTTTAACAAAGGAGAGAGGCATATTAATTTCTGGATTGATAGAATTGGTCTTGGTGTTAACAATTGAAAATCTTAAAAACAGGCCTAACTGACGCAGCAGGTTGCTCTCATCCATTTCTTGGTAGATTGTGAGGGCATCCCTCTCAATAGCTCTATCCAGTGATATATTTACAGTCTCTGAGCTTTGCTTTTCCAGAATAATATTGTGAATGAGCTTTTCAACCATTCTCAAAACAATCCTTGTATATAATTCTCCCACAATCAATCCAACCAAAAATCCAATTGTTATAAGGGCTAGAGTCATACCCATCATTCCTAATCCAAATGGCCAACTATTTGTCGAATTAGCAGCTGCTGAAATGAGGGAACCTGTTGATGCTCCAATCTTTGCTCCTCCAACACCCAAATAGATTGAATTTTCAACTCTCTTGAAGAATGGAAGTTGATTAAAGAAGATAATAATCCAACCTATGGAAATAATAAGATGAGTTATGGATCTGATGTATGCATATTGAGGTGGTATCACATACATGCACAAAAGTTCAAAGCTATTAAATGACATCAAGCAAGAGATGGAAAAACTTGATTCCATTCTTAGTGGTGCCATGTTGTGAGGATGCATGTTGGCAATGGCCAAATGTGCATAAAACACCGACCCTACCAGTAGAAAGTGCCCCACAAATCCTATTACTATGAATGCAATATTCTCCACTGAATAACATGCCTGTGTTGGAAATCTTTGAAGAGTGTACTTCTGTTCATCATATCCACTTATTGTTACCAATGAGGATAGGTTACAATCAATAAAGCTGGTAAAGATGAAGGACATGACTGGTGTTAGGAAAACTGTCAGCCAGCTTAGAATGATGGACATTCTCTTTATCCTTACAGATTGTTTGGATGAATTATTGACTGCTTGAAATGCTAGGTATGATGTAGTCAGATACAACAGCACGTATACTATTGAAACAATTTCCAGTACTACCATGGCTATGTATGGTATCAAGTCTAGTGAGAACGTAATTGGATAGTTTGCTACCTTGAAGACCCAATCACCATATTCTCCCCAATTATATGCAGAACCTAGAGTTGGGAGAAAAATAGATGTCCACATGAGGTAAATATTCATTATTACTATGAGAGCAAAGTATTTCCAAGAGGTCTTTCTCTTTTTATCCTGCAGTGCAACTGTTAAGGTTGCTATTGAGGATTGTATCTTAACCCATGTTGAATTTGTTGTATGATGTGTGGTACTTGATGTGGCACTGTGACCATCCGACACAGCAGACTGTTGATCACCAAAATCCCTTGATGAGGCAACGAGATGCATTGATTGCATATTGTTGTATTCTTGTTGTTGTTCTTGTTGTGATTATTGTTTTGTTGTTATGGTAAGGTTGAGGTTTAAAAATTGCTACCTGTCTGGTTGTTAATTATGATAATGTATTGGAGAGTGTTCTTGAATAACAACTTGNGAGATATATGAGAGTGTTTGGGACTTTTTTGGCAGAGATATTAAGCGTGATGAAAATTGTCCACAGGACAATAATGATAACTCGAGGCTCTTATGTTTGACCTAGTAGTACTGTTATCAAATTATGTGCCGAATATTAACTCCAGCCTTAGATGCTTTTGTTGCTTATTTGCTGAGGTGATGAGGTGATAGGGTTTTTTTTTTCAACAAAATTGTACATTTAACGGGCGCCCTCTGTGAGTTCTTTTATAAAGCTAATTTGTTTAATTGGACCATTGTTTACAACAACAAGTTGGTGTGTCCTGGAAGATTTCAAAGCACTTCGTTACAACGAGGTCAGTTAGATGAACCTTTGCCTGTTAGCCGAGGAACTCAACCGCCTTAGCCGTTCCACCCGCCTTGAATTGGCCATAGCCTTTAAATAAGGCTATGATGTAATTACTTATTTGAAAATAGTTTAACCATTTTTCATTTTCAATTACAGTCTGTTTCATCCAATGCTGAACGCAACTGTATGTTGTGTTGTATACAAACAATTCAGAAATGTTACCATTGTAAGCAATTTTACAAATCAATTTTGTAAATCGCAGAACTTGGCCGAAAACCACTTTTTGGTGGAAATATTGAACCCCTTTTCCCGCCTTCCAAGAATTGATAAAATCGAATTTTAAAAAAAAGACGCGCAATGTTCAACCAATCTACCTTCACTACTCAACCATTCGGAAAGTGTTTGGATGGTTATGTAACCTCTGATCATGAATTTTACCTCTTGGACTTGTCTGATTATGACCATGTGATCAAGAAGAAAATTGCTCACGTTGAAGATGTCAAATTGGCCTCTGATAAAAATCGTATATTTGAATGTGTTAGCGAAATTAAATTGGATTGGGAAAGTCATTTGATGTATCAATTGTCTGTCAGAAGTGATAATGATGAGCCTACCATTCGTGCCTATGCAACAACATCGTCCAGAACTGGTTCTAATTGTATACATTCTAATCGTTCCTGGTTCAAATTTAACAATGTTGAAACCTTTGAGAAGGAACAAGTGAATATTCTTGAAAGAATTAATGAAGAAGGTATTGGATTTGTTGGTGGTTCAATGATTTTATCGTGCAGTGGAGGCGAACCAGTTATTGAGAGAGGTAATTACAATGAATTTACTGTTGAAAAATGTAGTGAACTTCCACCCTATGTTAGACCTCAATTTCCATTGAGAAATACTACATTATTAATTACTCTTCCATGTGAAGATGTACTCAATAGAAAATACTCTATTAATGCATTATATTATAATGGTACTTTTTATCAATATGATTTGGAAAGTGGTAAATTTAAGGTTGAAAATCCAATTACATGCTCAACTGAATGTGATAAGACATTTTCATTTACAGGAACTGGATTTAATGACAATTGCAAAATTATTCCATACTTGGAGGGTCATAGATTGAGAGTTTTTGTTCATCAAAATAGATGTTTATACGAATTGGTTTGGAATCAAGAAGGTACTCAAATTGTACTTGTCAAGCATTTAGATTGGATTTGTGAAATACTTTCCATTGTAAGATTGGATAATTTTGGTTTACTAGTTAGCTCATCTGCAGATAAGACAATTGATTGTTTTGCCTATACTCCACAATTATTTAATATTCAAAATTCAAAAGGAGAAGGTGAATTGAGAAAATTACCAATCAAGGGTTCTCTTACCTATTTATATTCCCCAATTTCTAAAACAATTATTTTAAAGGACAACAACAATCAATATAACAAGGTGACTAGCATTAGTGAAATTGAACAAGTCAAAAGTGAAAAGATTAAGGAAATATTCAATGAGGAAGAATATTTAGAAAAATTGAAGAAGGATTCAGAATTTGATGTATATGTTCCAAAGTTAGTAACTCCTTCCATGTCATGTGTAAATGTAGTTGGTGCCAGAATTACCAAAGCTTACCAAATCAAAGAAGAAAAATATAATGACTTTGAAATTATTGCAGGATTGAGATGTAGAGATCACATGGACAAGTTGGGAGAAATTATTTCCAAAGATTATATTGAATTGGAACCTGAAGATTTTGCAAATTATCTTGGAGCTCCAATAATGTACAAATCTAGTTGGAGTGATATATTGGAATATAAGAATCATATCAAGGACATGAAGGATTGTAAAAAATCTTCAAAACAAATTTCTGTAGCCTGTATTGGTAGTGGGTTTATGTCAAATTCAGGTGTTGATTTGACATCTACTGCATTTATTGGCATTGTTGGTTGTAAAGAATTGACAACAACTGAAAGTACTTCCACTAATGATATCATGAATGATACAAATAATACAAGAAAGGAATATGAAATCTTGTTTGATGATCAAGAATTCAAAGTTGAAAGTACATCAATTATTGCCAATGATTCACTTGCAGATGGAAATCCTGTAATTATTGAGAATGTTAGACCTGGTACATGGAAATGGATTACTACCAATAAGGAAAAAAATTATGTAGATGGTGGAGGAATTGACAATTACTTGACAGCACAAATAATTGCCATTCATTCTGATTGTTATGATGAAATTACAAAGAATCCAAATTTATTCAAATACTCTGATGACATTTATAGAGAACTAGAAGGAGAAGCAACAAAGACAGATTACTACCCAGATCCAGTGAATGAAGATGGATGGTATTTAATGAAGTTTGGTGTTGGAGTTGATGCTGGAGTTGCAAGCTTTTTTGATTTAAAGTATTACAACAATATGGAAGCATTTGGTTTACCATTCAAGCAGAAATCTCTATTGGAAAAAGCATTTAAACTTTCATACGGATCTGAATGGTCTAATTACTTGTCCAAAGAAATGCAAAAGCTCCATTATCCTTCAAAAATGGCTGCTCCTTATGGAATTATTACATCATCTGGTTATGGTGATGGTTGTTATGCTTGTTTGTTTAAGAAATCAGAAGCAGGTGATGTTATTGCAGTAAGAATGATTTTTGCTTGATTGAATAAAAACCCTATCTGGTGATGATTCTATTCAAGTTTACATCTCAATTTACCAAACTTTGATTATTTCCCTAAATAACTCCGTTACCACCTTGGTTTCGTAATTAAAAAATCCAGACCTAAAGATCTTTTCTGCATGTCAGTACTGCATGATTTTCACAAATTTAAAAAAACAGCCTAACAATGATCTCCACTAGTCGCACCTTCTTACTCACCACCTCTTTACTCTTGATTCTTTCCCTTCTTTCGTATCCAGTTCTTACCCTGAACCTTTCCATTATCAACAAGTCAACTGCCAAACAATCAAGCACCGATTTAACATACTGCAGTTTCAATGTCCAAGTATTTGGTCAGAAAAAGATGCAAAATAATCAAGTTGTTGATGTTCTATTGAAAATTCTCTCACAATGTGATCTGACATTGATCATGGAAATTAGAGATGCATCTGGAGAAGCCATTAAGGAATTACTTCAACTATTGAATGAGAGCAAAAACAGTGCTGGTAGAAAATTCCAAATATCTTTAAGTTTGAGATTGGGAAGAACAAGTAGTAAGGAACAATATGGTATGTTGTGAAATTTTCAATGTTTTTGTGTGTTAATATCAATATACAGGATATATCTATGACTCTGATAAGGTCCATATTAATTCCACTTATCAGTATCCTGAAGATTTTGATCAATTTGAACGCCCACCATATTCTGTGTTGGTTTTACCATCCAATTCAACTAGATCCATTTCTCTTCCAAATGTTGCCTCAAAGAATGCCTTGTTTGTTAGTGGAATTCACACTTCTCCAAAAGCTGCTGTTCAAGAAATTGATGCACTCTATGATGTGTATGAGTATTATTACAGAAAGAATAGAATTATCAACTCGAATATTCCATGGTTGTTGAGTGGAGATTTCAATGCTGGATGTAGTTATGTGAAGGAATCAGATTGGAAGGGGATTCGTCTGAGAACAGATTCGACATTCAAATGGTTGATTAAGGATGATCAAGGAACAATGGTAAAAACCAAATGTCCATATGATAGATTTGTCATTGCTGGTTCAATTGATTATGAAAAGGTTCAAGTGGTGAATTTTAAGGAAGAATATGGGTTGACTCAGGCATTGGCTGAAGCTGTGAGTGATCATTTTCCAATTAGAATGACAATAAAGAATTGGTTGAAGTAAATCACTTCTTCATTCCACAAACTTGTTCCAATAATAAATAATTGTCAGTGGATCACTAGCTTCCCGGAAATTTTCGCCGCCGCCGCCATAGCAAAAGTAAGGTCCTCCGACAAGTGTATGGTTCTTATTGCATCCGAGTTTCTAGTAAATATAAATGCATGGATAGTGCAGTGGTATGAATCTGGTAGCATCAACGCAGAGACGTTGGTTCGATTCTTGATTAGTGATAAAATTTTAATTTTTATTTGTATCTTCTAAAGTTAATAATAACAGTTTGGATCTGCCATAAATTAATAATTGCATATCTGAATTATTTAATCCATTATGACAAGAAATATTATTAATCATTTTTCTGTCTTGTTTATTTTGTACTTCCGTTCCCACTTGTTTTATCATTTCTGAACTAACTTTAAATTTAGTATAAAAATTAAATAAATTGTTTTCAATGTGGAAATAAATTGAATAATTATTGTAAATTGTTGCAAATAATTTAGTAAAATCAAATAACTGTTTTTCATAATGATTTAATTGTGTAAACATGGATTCTAATGTTTCAGTTGAACTTGTTAATATTAATTCGCGTTGTATAAATAATGTCCATAATTTATGAATATTAATTAAATCATTTAGTATACTTAAACTTGTAATATTAGATTCTATTTGATTTAATCTATTCCGAGTTCCTGAAGTTGTTGAATTATTATTTTTATCTAATATAGAAATTAATTTTTTTACTATTTTAGGTAACCATATATAACAACTAAATAATATTTGATAACTTTGGCGAAATAAAAATCTTTTAAAATTAAAAGACTCATATTTTCTTTCATCTACATCTTTTTCATCATCTTTTTCCTTTTCATACTCAATATTAAATTTATTCCACTCATCCGATTTTTCAATTTTTTTAATTATTTTATCTTTACAATTATTCATTATTTCATTATTATTTTTTTCTATTTTGAAAGCATTATTTATAATATTTTGATCTAAATGTTTCTTATTATCATTAATAAATTTTGTAATAAAATTAAAACCAGAAAAATTAGAAATATTAGTAATTAAATTATTCTTATTAATAATATTTGCATCATTTATGAATATACTAATAAATTCATTTCTTAATTCTTCCGATTGGCCTAATAAATTATCAACCATTAATTGTACAGTACAAACTAAAGCATGACTTGAACAATATGACCATTGAGAAACTGAAAATCCCATTGGATTATTGAAATGTTTATCAATTCGTTGCCATTTGAAACAATCTAATTCTGGAAACAATAATGCAAATTTAATAATATTAGAATGAATATAACAACATCCACATCTATTTAAATTTTTTCCATTATAATCATTATTCATTTTTAAACTATTTTCAATTAAAATAAAGTGGTTTTCATTAATACCAAAATAATTAAATAATTCTATTGTATTTTTTGGAATTTCAGGAATATTTGGAAGTTCATTATTAATATCCAAACCAATTTGAAAAATTTCAATTTTTTCCATATTTGAAATTTCATAAATATAATTATAATGTAATTCTTGATCGTTTCCATTTGCGATTGAATAAATTAAATATAATAAAACATATAATTGAACTATTTTAAAATTATTAATTATTTCATGTTTAACATTTGAATTATCAATAATTTTATAAATAAACCCTAAATCTGGATTAAATATTTTCAATAATTTAATATTATCTCCTTCAAATTCAATAAAATCAATATTTAAAAATTCAATTATAAATTCAAAAGCTGTTGATGGTAATGCTGAAAGTAATTTTTCTGGAATATCTGTTACTAGAATTGTAATATTATTCTTATGTGATTGAATATTAATATCATTTCTAATTTCTCGTATTAAGAAATGTGTTGGAGCTCCCTTAATTGGTCTACCATCACCTACAATATTCCACAACCAACCATACTTTTTTAAATATTCAATAATATTTTCATCTTTCCTTTTTAAATATTTTAAATACTTAATTAAGAAAACTTTTGCTTCAGCTAAAGAATATACTATATATTTCTTTTGAATATTATTACAAGTTAGATCATAATATTTTTTTTCAATTCCCCAACCATATGTTTTAGCTTCCAATTCTCCATTTAATATAGAAGAAAAATTATAAATAGATTGTTTTTGGGGGAATATATAAATATTTTTTTCTTCTAAATCCTTTACAAAATCATCTAAAACTCCTACTGGAATTTTTGCTTTTAAAATAGCTCTATATACATCCACTACAGGTAATTTTTTTAAATCGTGTAATCCAAATTCAATTCTTTTTTGGGATGAAAGTGAATTAATAATTTGTAATAATTGATCATTTCCTTTTGTTGTATTTTTTAAATATTTGATGAATAATTGAATCCAATTTGATGTTATAGGTTCTAAAAGTTTTGGAATAACTTTTTCGAAGATTATTACTGTTGTTTCCATTGTATTATCATTAGGAATAATAACATCAGTATTATAAGAACATATTTTACTAGTACTATTACACCGATCACAAGATAAAGTTGAAGTAGATGAAGATACACAACTTTTATGTACTTTACGACATTCTAAACAAGCTGTCTTCCTTTTCACAATCTTCGGATTAAACTGTATATCTTGAGAATAAGATTCAAGACATTCAGTAATATATTCTTGTGTGATTTCTCTTTTTCGTTTGTAGCCACTACTTGTTGAACTTGTTGTTAATGAGCATTGTGTATTTGCTTTTTTACATCTATCACAAGATAACCCATCAAATCCTTCACACTTCCTCTTCTTCTGATGACAATATTCACAAGCCTTTTTCCGTTTAGATGAAGATGATAATTTCGGCATTCTTTTAAAATTGATTGATGAGAATTATTTCGAAAAGTATTTATGTGGTATTGATGGATCGAATTTTTACGAGTGGTGGATTATTGAATATGTTAAAAATATTTGGAACCTATGAAGAGTAAATTTATTATTCATTAAGTTCATCATTTACACATTGTTTGAAAAAGTTTACAAAATCTATTTGAACATTTAAAGAAGATGGTAATTTTGATATAATATATTCACAAACATTAGAATACGGCTTAACTAAGCCAAATTGTTTTTGATTGAGTGATTTTAATATTAAAATAGGAAAGGTTGAAATTAATTTCCCAACAATAGCCTTTCTTATATAATTATCATATTTCAAATTAGTCAGTTGTTTAAAATGTTCTTGATTATCATGGTTTTTGTTGTCCATTAAATTATGATATTTAAAAAATTCATAAACATAAATATTTTCAATATTAATATTAATAATATTACTTTCCCTTGTACTTTTTAATAATGATATAATGATGTTATTATTATTTGCATCAAAATTTTTAATTAGGTGTTTAGTATGATTATTATTAATTACATTTTTAATATTAATTAATAAATTATCATGATTAACTTGTTCAATAATTAATTCTTGAATTATTTTATCTATTTTATCTAGTACTATGTTATTATTTGGAGTAATTGATGAAGTAATAATAGTATTTCCAGATTGTTGAATATTGTTGGAAGATTCAATTGTAGAATTATTAATAGTACTGATTGGTATTGTTAAATTAATTGCAGATTCTATTGTTGTAGTAGTGTTTGTAGGTTCTATTGTTGTTGTTATTAAATTGTTTGATGTTGTATTTGTAGGTTCTATTGTTGTTGTTAATTTAATTGTTGAATCTGTTGTTGTAGTTGTTAAATTATTAATATTAATAGTGTTTGTAGGTTCTATTGTTGTATTTGTAAATTTAGTAGTTGTTGTTAAAGTATTTGATGTAGTATTATTCGTAGGTTCTGTTGTAGTTGTTAAATTATTAATATTAATAGTGTTTGTAGGTTCTATTGTTGTATTTGTAGATTTAGTAGTTGTTGTTAAAGTATTTGATGTAGTATTTGTTATTGGAGTACTTATTAAATTGTTTGTAGGTTCTATTGTTGTTGAATTATTTATAGTATTTGTAGATTGTATTGTTGTACTTTTTGTAGGTTCTATTGGTTTTGAATGTTTTATTATTCTCTAAATTATGTTAATGAAATGTAATTAATAAAACAAACCCGTTTCTTTGTTGTTGTTAAATTAGTATGTTCTATTGTTGGTGTGGTCGTTATTAAATTATTTGATGTAGTGTTTGTTGGGTCTATTGTTGTTGTTAATTTAATTGTTGAATCTGTTGTTGTTGTTGTTGTTGTTAAAGTATTTGATGTAGCATTATTCGTAGGTTCTGTTGTTTTTAGTTTTTTGTGTCGCTTTGATGTTGTTAAATTATATTATATTTAAAATTAAACAAACCCGTTTCTTATTATCACCATTATTCTTATCATCATCATCATCATCATTATTATCATATTCATCGTTATTATCATCATCATCTTGTTCAACCTTTCTTTTACCAAACATCTTCTCCTCTATCGTAGTAGGAGGAAACAAAAAATGTTCACCATAAATAAAATTATCATTTGTTATGGATTTTGTTATTGGTGGACCTTGTATTCTCATTTTTTTTTAATATTTAAATCTATTAATAAAACATGCTGGTAGGTTTTATTTTTAGATCATCACATAATAAAAGTTGAATCATAAACGTTCTTTCCAAACTTTCTTTCCTTTAACTAACTGTTCATTAACAAATTGCAATTCAAACACAATATAATCAAACTCTATTCTGATCTTGTGAGTTTCTTGCAAATAAACCAATTTTAAATTCACTACCATTGACCTCCACTTCTTCTTTTTATGTTCCCATTTATACAACCACCAATATCTATTATCCTCAAGAATAGGAAGAAAGGAATTTGGAGCATCATTAATCCATTCTAAAGTAGTTCTATCAGCTTTTCTGCTACTTCCAGCCTCAAGTCCTCTATCAAAAATCCGATAATTGTCTTTGCTTTTACTTCCGTGAAATGATAAATCCAATTTCATACATAAAGCTTTCCATTCTATTTCATCACAACTAATTGTATTGTAGGTGTTAACAAATCTAGATATAGAACGTTTGGCATCTGGAACCATTCTTCTTCTAATAATATCCACAATCTCAGCCTCCATTACCATCACACGCTTCAAATAATAATCAGCATCAAAAATAAAAAAACTTTTTCGTTTTCCAATTAAATTATCGTCCAATCCTTCATTAAAATCACCAAAGAGATCCAAATAATCATCTAAACTCCCATCATCTGCTTTTTCGATAGTAGCAGCAAGCTTTTGTTCAACTTCTTCCAACACGGCTCTCTTCGAGACTTTTTTTTTGATCATTCCAAAATTTTAATCTCACGCATTGTTGTTGGCATGGTGTTTTATTGAAAAAATTTTTGCCGCAAGTTACCAGCAAATAGTAAGCTAGTGATATAATTAATTAATTAAAATTAATTTTAATGTTACAATTATTTAAACAAAGTTTTTAGATAAAACTTGTAATTTTGAATTGAACAGTTCCAACTGTTCCTTTGTCAGGTTATTTGTTTCCTTGTTCAAATCAGAAACATTCCAATTGAAATCCTTGCTCAAGATTTCACCAACATTACGTGAGAGTTCGCTATCATTTGTGAGGAGTGTCGATTTCAGGAATAGTGTCACACCAGCTGTATCCTGTTGTTCAACCTTACCTATCAGTTCCATAAATATTTTCATTCCTGCCACATTCGAAGAGTCTTGAGATTGAGGTTGTTCTTCATGTCTGGTAATGGCAGGTTTCTTTCCATGAGTTGGATGCTTCCAACTAGTCTCTCCATTGGATGGGTTGAAATAATAGAATTTACTACGAGACTTGTCAAGAACTTCGATCCATCCTCTCAAAGATTGTCTTTGAGATGAATTGGTTTGAATTTCTGCATTTTCATTAGCTTTGAGGGTAAAGGACTTTTTTGGTGTGTGATCATTTGAAGCGTTTTGTTCATTACCAGAAAATTGTTTAGATTGACTTCTCTTGAGTGGAAGTGGAGAAGTTTTAGCTTCTTGTTCATTCGTAGAAACAGAAGAGCTAGCTCCAGATTTTTTCTTTTTCCACTCTTCAATTTCTTCATCGGTAAATCGTCTGCCTTGGGCGGCCTTTGTATCCAACTCACCTGGGAAGAAGTCATCCGAGTTAGCGATGAGTATCTCACAAACCAAGTTGATCTTTTCCAAGTCACCAAGCATTTTCTGATCATCTACAACCTTCATTTTCATCAAATTTGTACCAAAGCTTCTGCTAATGTTGGATGCGTTCATTTTGGTCTTGCCTTCATTTTGGGTCACTTTGGAGAATAATTGACAAATTCTTCCAAGAAGATTGTAATTTTCCACAGGAAGCTTATCCACAAGTTTTTTAAATTCCTCTTTTTGTTTTTGCTTGGTTTCTGCTGATGTATTTGGTAGTTTAGCTGCAGTAATAAAGTCTTCATACAGTTCAAATGTCAAGAGAGGTTGTGGTAATTCTCTAGTGTACTTTTTCAAGAGTCCACAAATTGTGTGAGGTTTGTTTGTCAGCTCCATAGTAGCATAGTCAATTGGATCAACAGCAGTGTTGAGCTTTTCAGCCAAATCATCCATTCCTTTTGAATGACCAGGAATACGGAATAATCCTTCAGTTTCCAAATAGTTTTGCTCTACAAATTCCACCAGTTCCTTGATTCTCTTTGGAACTCCAAATGGTTCACCAAATCGTTTCAGTACATCTTTAAGTTCGACACCGAATAGAATACTGTCATCGGATCTGTATGGCATATTTTGGGAAATAATTTGTTCAAGAGTTACTTGTGTTGCAACTGAACCTGCTGATCTAGGTGTGAGTGGATTGGCATTTGATGTTGTTGGAAGAGAAAGAGATGAAAAATTGAAAACTCCAGTTTCGAATTGTTGTTTGATAGCTCCATCAATTTGTTTCTCAACAGAGTGAATCATTTTGGAACATTGTTCAACATAATTTGCCAGAGAATTCTTCATATCCAATAGAGCTAGGAAATATTTGATATTTCTCAATTGTTTTTGATAATCAGTTTCAGCCTCTACAAAGTTTCCTTCCTTGGCTTCATTTAATTGGGAATCGTTTTGAACTTCTGACAATACTCGAACATATTTTTCATCAATATCTCTATTCTATAATATTTGAAATGATCATTTTACAAAAATGTCAGAAATGTCAGATTGTTAACAATGAATAACAACATACCAAATAAAATCTATAGAGTGAAAACTGCTTCAATGTTTCACCCATTTCATGAGTGAGTACTTTCAAGTGTTTAGAGTTTAGATCTGCATTATCCATCTTTTGAGAAAAGTGAATCATTTGTTGCCCCATAAGTTCTTCTGTCCTTCCAAGTTCAGAGGATTCTTTCAAGAAACTCTTGAACCCATTTTGGCAAGCTTTATAGTGAAGTTGTGTGGCTTCCAACTCTTTTAGTTTGGATCCAAGTTCTTGATCATACTTGACGCCTGACGAGTTGCCTAAAGTGGAGCCACTATTCGAAATGTTCAGGAATAATGAAGCGGATGGTGCCTGACTGTTATTCAAACCATTCTGACTTGATGATGAAGAAGTTAATGATGTATTAGTAAGTACAGGTGTTGATGCAGAGCCATTTTCATTCAATATAACTGAGCTTTGAATTTGCAAGACTTGTTCTGTTGAGGATCTCGAAGGAGTACCATTAGTTGGTGAGGTGTTTCCATTATTATTGCTGTTATTTGTGATGGTAGCACCAATAGAACCAACACTTGTATTCAATTCACTTGATGATGATGCCGAACCACCACCTGGTACAACCTTCTTACCTCCAAATATCTTCTCACGGAAACTGGTTGACTTTTTATCAGTCTTATTAATCGTTGTACTCATATTAATCTATCAATATAAAATTTCTTAGATTGTCAATGTCCTCAATCTTGATTGTTGTTCTTCTAATAAAAAAACACACTGTAGGTAGAATGAAACACAATCTATTGAAAAAGTTTAAACTCTTATTCTTGTGGTCGCTGCTCTAAAAACGTTTCAATTTTTTTAGAGTTTGAAAATTTTTGTAGTTGCAAAAAAGGCGCGCAATGTTTTCTTCAATGTGTTGATCACACAAATTGTCCACAAATTGTTATTGTTGTTGTTAATGATGTTGTTGTTGTAGACACACACGGAGTACAACGCGTTTTAATATTATTGTTGGGCTTCTTTTTTTTAATTAAATTTTATTTTATGGACAGCTGATGCCGATGTGACGTTTGGCCCTTTGACATGAGGATTTGTTAACCTGATATCTGCTGTTTTAATCTCCTCGAAAGTTGCAATTGTTCATTTCTAGGATGACAAGAAAATATTCAAAGGCCATGATTGGTTTTTGTTTCCTTACTTTTTTCAGTAAGGGTTGTTTTTTAATATTTCGTTCTACTTTATTTAATCTCTTTGCCTCACTCCTGACTACTGTAGATCTGCTAAATTGTTTGGTTATTTAACAGTTTCGAATATTCCAGGTCAATCTAGTCATACGAAAGTAAATGTACGATAGTGGAACGGTATGACATTTACCCGTTTCCATTTACCAACTCTCTCAATCGGTTCTACAGCTTTGCACTAAGGTTTTATCAAAGTTTGAAAAAAATATCTCAATTCCACCTCCCAGAATCGAAGCCAAGATTGCATACTGATGGACTCCACTATGAATATTCTTTAAGAATAATGAAGGACGCAATATTACACGATTATTGGTCCGATAGAGAAATTCAAAGGAGTCCTCAATTTGTCTTGTTCAAAAAATTCACCTAAATTGCCTCGACTCGAGACATAATTGGCTCTCACAACAAAATCTGTGGTGAATTGGATAGTTAAATAATTAAATAATTATAATAACTACTTGATGCAGCAACAAAAGAATATTCGGAGGTTGATGAATTATGAAGAAGCAGAAGAATTGGATGAGGAAATTTACTATACGAGTAGTAATGTTAATTTATTAGAGGAAGAGGAGGTGGATAATGGAGAGTTGGAGAATGATCATTTACCTCACTCTTTTTCATCGAGTTTCCCATTTCATTCGAGTAACGACGGTTATAATATTAATAGTAATAATAATGGTAGTACTATTGGTATTAGTATTGGTATTAATAATGATGAAGGAAATAGTCAAATAATTTCACCTTCTTCACCGTCGGGTTTTGCTCATCATGATTTGTTAGCCTCTATACATTCTGGCCCGACAATCGATTCAATGAGTATTGATGAAGAACAAGATAATATAATGGATAATAATAATATTGAAAATGGTGTTGTTGGAGGGAACAATAAGAAACCAACTTCAATTCCATTAAGAATTTGGAATTTCCTAACTGGTAATGTTATTGCACACTTGATGATTTGGACCAATTTGACATTATTTTCTGGATTTCTCATTCTCTCGCCCTATGGCTTGAAGATTTATAATCCAATTATATTTTCCTTCTTTAGAGGAGTTGTTTTGGTTATTTCACTCTTTCCAATCATGTTATTTGTGGATAGAAAATTCAAATTTAAATCAGAAACTAAACTTATTAATCGAGCATTTGCATTTAGGAAAAAGTATCCATCTATTTATGGAAGCAAATATTGGAGATGGATTTATTCTATATTCTATAATGATAAGGCAGTGATACCTTCGTTTGTTTTGGCCAGATTGCCAAGTTTCAAACAATCAAAACAATTGGCTTGGTGTGGAGCTTTGGCAGTTGTGAATCAATTATTGTTTGTTGCTGGATTGAATTTAACTTCCAGTACAGTTACTGGTGTGGTGCAACCTCTTGTGGCAATTATGGTCTGTGTCATTTCCATGATGCTTGGAAGAGAATCAAAATCGTACGTAAAATTCTTTGGCTCTTTAATTGCTGTGGTTGGTGCCATTTCAATGCTTGTGGCTTCAGCACTTACAAAAGATGCAGTCAATCAAAGGGCAATGGAACCAGATACCTTTGAAAATTTATCACCTTTTGAAAGATTGCCAGAATATTTTGCCTTATTGGCACCAGTTACACCCTCAAATGTTGCCTTCATGTTTGGTTTAATTTGCCTCTTGGGAAATACTATGAGCTATTCACTCTACTTGGTAACTCAAAAAACCTTACTAGATAAGGGAGTTCCTCCTTTGACTGTCACATTTTGGTCATTCTTCTTTGGCTTGGCAGTTTCCTTTATTTCCTCACTCTACTTTTTCCCTAACTTTAATTATAGACGAGTTGATTTACGGTCAATTCTTAGTATCCTTTATGCTGCGATTCCTTATGGAGCTGTTCAATTTTCTTTGAGTGCAATTGCTTCCAAAATGCTTACACCAACCATTGTTGGTGTTTATTCAACTATTTCTCCTCTTGTCGCAATAATAACTGGTGTTTTTGCGTTTGGAGAATCACCTTCACCTTGGATTTTAATTGGAGCTGGTTTAATTTTGGTTGGAGTATTTGTTGTAATTGGGCACAGATATGCAGAAACAAGATCCAAAAACAAATCAACAACATCTAATAATCAAAATGAACAATTGGATAATGGTAATGAAATAGAAGATAAATCCATTTCATCAACAGCATTCTCTAGTGCAGTCAATTTAGATATCACCCCATCAGATAGTTTCCAAGAGGTGGAAGATTCCTATGAGGAAGAAACTCCAAATTTCAAATCACTTTAAATTGTTTATTTACAAATAATAATTATAATAATTGAAATAGATTCTTGAAGATTAAATCAATTAAAAATCTAATCTATTTCATATTAAGCTTGGACAACTTTCCTCTAATCATTTTACAATACGGATTCTTATTTTCATTTAAATTGAAATAATCTTGATGATAATCTTCAGCAGGATAAAACTGTGATGCCTTTGTAATTTCAGTCACGATAGGATCTTTAAAATCCTTTTGAGCTTCTTCTTTTGATTGCAATGCATCGGTGTGTTGAGTTTCATCATGATAGTAAATGGCAGATCTATATTGAGTACCTGAATCATAACCTTGACGATTCAATGTGGTTGGATCATGGCATTGCCAGAAAACATTTAACAATTCCTTGTATGACAATTCACTTGGTTGGAAAGTAATTTGGACAACTTCTGCATGACCACTCTTTCCACTACAAACTTGATTATAGGTTGGATTAGTAACATGACCACCCATATAACCAGAAACTACCTTCTCCACACCTCTAACACGTTGAAAAATAGCTTCCACTAATGATGTTGATGATGATTAATATTCCGAACACAATATTATCACATTCCGATCCATTAATTTAACCATTTGATTAATTCCATCATTAATCCAAACAGAATATTGAACAATATGAAAGATTTTATACTTGTCAAGACAATCTTCTGATCATTTTAAACAACTTACAGCACCAAAAACAACCTCCGCCAAGAGTAGCAATTGAAGACATTTTTTTTAAATATTTTGATTTTAATCAAATTGCAAACAACCAACGAGTAATCAAACTCTATTAGTCAACATGAACAATGATAATGAAGAGATCAAGTAAGGGATTCTTTTGGTGCATTTTGTCCGCTTTTTTAGATCTACAGTTATTTTTGAAAGTGTTGTGATTTGATACAACAACTCGAAATGCAAATCTACTACAGTTGACAAATGTCAAACACAGAAATTGGACTGAACATGCAGTATACTGGAAGGAATGTTACACTACATTGTGTTATCCTATCAAATATTTAAAAAGGTCTTTCCTTGTAAACAATTTCACAGTGTACTGATGCACATATTTTTATCATACAACTTTACAGTTGACCATTTCAACCTTTAGTTTGAATGTTTGGGAAATGGAACCTCAACTGCTTCGCTAATCAGCCAACTGTTTCAAAATATCCTAATTCCTAATGTTTAGAATAATGTAAACTCCTAAATTCATATTCGAAACAGCAAAGCAAAACAAACGCTGATATGTTATCTATTGCTGATTGGTGACCAACATCTCACAACGTACAACCCCTCAATACAACATTTATACAGTCAACCACTTTTTCACACTGCGAAGGTAATCTTTAAAACTCCTTCCGAGATTGAAACTCACACCAATTACCAAAAGATAAGAGTGTCACCATTTAAAAAACGAAAGACGCGATTGTTGACTTTTTGTTCCAGCAAGTCTCCAGTCACGTGTCAGTTAGTTATATCTTTAAAAAAAATGAAAAACCTCAACACGCTCAAGATTAGCATCTTGGTAGTTTTACTTTCCTTCATTCTCATTTCTTCCTCGTTACCTAGTGGCACAGAAGCCAAAATTGGTGCCAAATTAAAGAAATTTGCCAAGAAAGCTGTCAAGATTGCCAAAGTTGTTGCACCATACGCAGCAACATTTGTTCCAGGTGCTCAAGCTGCTGCTGTTGCCAAGTTTAAATCAGTCTATGATAAATATAAGAAGGTGAAGCAAGTTGTTGATCGTGTTAAGAAAGTTAGAGACACTGTCAAGAATTTGAAAGGAAATTTGAAAGGTGGATTGAAGGGTCTTGCTAATAAGTATGCTAACAAGTTTTCTGGCGGTAAATTTGGTCAATTGAAGGATAAATTTAACAAGATCAAGGGAAAGGTCAGAAATATCAAGGACAAGTTCAATAATATCAAAGACAAGTTTAATAATGCTAGAGATCAATTTAATGATATTAGAGATCAAGTGAGAGGTGTTACTGGAGGTGGTGGTGGTGATGGAGGTGAACAACAACCACAAGGAGGTGATGAACAAGGTCAACAACAACAAGAACAATCTCAACAACAATTCCAACAATCTGGAGGTGAACAAAGTGTTGAACAAGGAAGTGTTGAACAATCTCAACAACAACAATTCCAACAAGTTCAACAACAACAACAAGGAGGTGAACAAGTTAGTAATAATAAGGATATGTTGCTAACAACAACAAGCTAATAATAATGGATATGTTGCCAATAATTCAAATGGTGGTTTTGCTCCTCGTGTTCGTGGTGGACGTGTTCGTGGTGTTTCTAGAAATAATGGTGGTGGATATGTCAGTAATCAAGGTGGATCTTCTGCTTCATCTGGTGAAAGTTATTCATCTTCTGGATCATCAGCGTCATCTGGTGGTGGTGATGGTGGTGTTTCTTATTCTGGATCATCATCTTCTGGTGGTAGTGCTCCTTCTGGTGGTTCTGGTGGAACTTATATGAGACATTATGCCAAGAGAGGTGGTAGAAGAGGAGTCAGATTGAGTCTCAATATTAATATTAATGGAGTCAAGCAAGCTGCTCAATAAATTTCTCAACAAGTAAAATTTTTGAGTGAATGACTTTACAATTTATTTACAATTAGTTTTTCTTTTTCTTGAACGACAATTTAAAGAACTTGTTTTACAAGTGATTGATGAGTGAGAGCTCTACTCGATGTGGCATGTACAGTAGCAGATAATCCATTCAAATTATTCAATAGAAATTGAACTCCAAGAGCTGTTTTAAATCGTTCTCTGACTCCACATTCTTTTGGACACCAAGTGATGAGGATAATCTTACTTCTCTCACCTTCTCTGCTTGTTGAATAACTTGGCATTTCATAGTGAAGATTGTAACAGATAAATCTTGGAGAGTTTGAGGGAAGATGTGGAATTAATTGTTCAAGAGTTGTGTGTTGACTCAATTGGTGATCGATGGTGAGTGTTGGTTCTTGGAGTGAAGGATCTAGTTGGAGAACGAGCAGATTCTTGTAGCCTCCCTTGCCAAGTTTTAAATCTTGAAAGACAATTTTTGATTGTCGTTTCATGAGGAGCATGGATGGTTTCGAATTGAAAAGGTGTGCTTTTTGGATTTCTCTGAGTTTGTCTCGAAGCAACGTGAAGTGAGTATCCTCTGGAGAGTCTTTGAAACTGTTTTGCAATGGACAAAAGTCAATCAGTGTGATTGTCACAGCTTGTTCTGTTTGCAATCTTGTTTCGTCTATCATTGTTTGAAAGAATTATTAAGAGAAGTAGCATATACCGTTAGGATGTGGTGGTTTGTTTTTTTAATGAATTGTATATTTGCATAGAAAGCAGCTGCTAACAGAAGGGTTTTATTTGAAATTCAATTAGAGACAAATGATTGTAATATTGCGCTTATCCATCAAATGAATGTTTTCTATTGGTTGCAAGACGACCAATCTTTCAAAATCATCAACTGTCTGCTCCAAATTGAATTTACAAACAAGTTCCAACTTCTAATTATAAATGATTAAAATATATTTAATTATGGTGAGTGATTGTATTTTGTGTTTTGTGTGGTGGTTCTTGAATGAATTCAACTTTAAAATCTGAACATGTGAAATCTTCTCCCAAATCCAATGAAACTGATGTGTATGTCTTGTTTCCTTCAACAGCTGCTGGAGCAAAAGGACTCAATAGAGTTGTACAGAATAGAGCAGCTTGACCAAAACGTGTGGAAGTATCATCAATGGTTTCAGTAATTGAGAAATCCTTAGTTTCCTCATCAATTCTAAATGACAAAAAGCTCCAAATATAATCTTGCAAATCTAATGGTTCTTCTGTGAATTTTTCAATGAATGGAACCAAATCATTTCTATGAATACACTTCTTCATTGAAATGGAAAGATAATTATCGCTGTGGATTCTTCCACTTTTAATCAATTCATTGAAAACCTTATAAATTCCCTTTTCGGTAAATTTAAAACTTGCACTAACTCTGGCCTTATAGAAACTAGTTGGTAACTTTAAATGTAAATCCATCAACTTGTTCTTATCAATCGAAACCATTTGATCCAAATTCAGAGGTAACTTTTTCAACTTCTTTTCCATCTTTTTCATATATTTAGCAAATGAATCCCGATAACTTTCAACCAATGCATTCAATACTTCGGGATCGTTTGCCTTAAATTCACTCGATACACCACTCACACTATTATAAACCTGTTCAAAATGTTCTGAATTAACAGCGCTTGCTCGATTGGTTGGATAAGGAGATTCCTCAGGAGTTCTATTCTTGTTGTTTGTGGATGAAGCTTGTTGATTGCCCATTTTTTTTAGTTTAAAGTTCACCTTAACCGCCCTTGATTTGCATTGCGATATGAATAATGATTAGTCAAAAAAATGGGCGGGATGGAGATATCAAAGATTACAATGTATAATAGGGTAAAACTGATTGGATTTTTATAAAGCAGCTAGAGGAATACTATATCAGAGAAGTATTTGGTTCTTTCTTTCAAATTTTGAGTAAAATAGTCCAAACTTTTGGTTGGTTGGAATTTTCTACTTTCAATAAGGGATAGTGTTGATTTTCCCAATATTAGAAGAGTATTTTCATTGATTTCAGCAATAAACTTGGCCTCTAATGTTCTGAATATTTCTTGTAATTCTTGTGTTGGTTGGTATTTAATGAGCTGGGATTCTTCCTCGTCATATTCGAATATATTTGCACCAGCGTCATGAAAAAGTATGAGGAAATTATTCCTATTTGGAATGTTATTCTTGTATTTTCCTCTCAATGTAAGGCACCTCGAATGTGAAGAACCTTCTCCCTTTATATTTATCAGCTCAGTTGCTGCAGTTTTCCACTGTTGGGTATCAAGATTGTAATGATACATATTGGTTGTATAAAGACGTGAATTGAATCCGCCAAATATTGTTAAATAATTGTCAGATATGTCATTATTCAGAGTTAGAACTGTCAAGGATGGAATATCGTGTGTATAATTGAGTGCTTTCCATTCCCTAGTTTTCAAATCCAATTCATAAAAATCATTCAAATAATCACCGTGATACCCTCCAAAAACAAAGAACTTTTCTCTAGATGCTGCATAACTTCCAGAACATCCACATCTTGCTGAAGGAATACTTCCAGTTGTTTCTATATTTATCCATTCCCTTGATTTCAAATCAAATTTCCAAAAATCATTCAAATAGCCACCTCTCTGCCCATCTCCAAATCCTCCAAACAAATAGACACACTGATTGCCCTTATCATAGGAAATACAGGGAAATTCTCTGGCACATGGAATATGTTCAGTGCTTGGACTGACAATTTCCCATTTAACTTGTTCATAATCTTTCGTTGAGCTATGAGATGAAACCATATTGTGTGATACCGTTAAAATCCAAATTGTATTAAAACGTTTTGTTTGTGAGAGAGATCCTATCATTCCCAAATTAATTTTCAATATTAATTAATCAATTTTGTAAATATATTAATAAATATTATTTGATCATCATTATTAATCAAATAATATTCTATTAAAACAAAACAAACCTCCGAACAGGAATATAGTAGGGCAATGAGTGAGTACATTTTCTGCTCCGAGTAAAACTGGATGATAACTGTCATCTGGTATCAAATCGTGTCTATAACAAGAATACCAAGATATTGGAAAATCTAGTGTTGTTATTCCATCTTCATCAACAGCGGCAACATTCTCCATCATTGCAAATGTGAAGATTTTTTATTATATTTTAAATAAAATAAGATGAAACAGGAACTTTTGATGAGCTGACTTTACAAAATTAAAGGTTTCTAGAAGTGGTTGAAGGATTCTTGAATCCACACAGATTCACCAACATTAAAAAAACCAGGTAGTTTAAACTGTTGTTAAGTCAACTGGATCAGAAAGAGTAACATTACAAATTATATGAAAGTTTCAAAAATTTCCTTGAATTCATTGTATTTGATTGCTTCTGGAATGAGCAATATTCCTCTAATTACCTTGATAAAGTCGATACCCTTCAAATTATAAGTATTATTGATAATAAATTAAAAACCTACCACGAGAATTAATAACATTTCACAAACTTTGGCAAAAATTTCAATATTGGTGACAGTTTGAACTTCCTTAATATCATTGATATTCAAACTAGCATAACAGAATGAAACTACAGTAACATTACCCATTGAAGCAGTTCCAATTCTGGAATAGGATAAATCCCAATATTCAGGTTGATGATTATCATTCTTAGCCAAGGTTTCCACAACAACGTGTGTCATGACATAGAAATTATCTACATTCTCATAGGCATAATTAGTTTCATCCAAAACATTTGGTTCCTCTCCAATTTTGTTAAATGTCACCTGAAGGCCATTTCTATTGGTCTCAGTTTCAGGCATGGTTGGGAAATTTAGGTACAATGAGACACTTCCCGCATAACCAGTCCTAGAAACTTGAATAGGATGATGCTCATCATAATTATATTGATAACAATGAAAAGTGTTACCATTCTTTTCATATTGAATGAACCGAGGATGATGTACACAAGGTATTGGAGTTCCCTCAGAATCCACTTCCGAACAATCAACTAGAGTTACATTACATCTCTCACCACAAGCATAATATGAATTCCAATTACACACAGTGACTTGAGGTAAATCCTTAGGAATCTTTTCAACGTAGGAGACTGATGTTGTTGGATGGTTTAATTCCTCATCAATTGTTATCGCCAATTCAACAAGATACCAAATATATAATCCTACCAGAATGAACCAAAGGCATAGAAGAATTAAATCCTTAATAGAGTATCCAATCTTAGAGTGTAAGCAATCAGCTTCCGATTCTTCATCTTCTCCATGATGATTACCACCTCGTTCTCCCTCTACAGGATGATTCGTAACCTCATGATGTTCCTCGATCTTCTTTTTCTCTTGCTTAATATTCGATGTATTAACATCGTTCAACTCCACGCTGGCCGACATTTTTTTTCCTTCAATTTGAGACCTCTTTATCGTCAATAAGGTAGAAATCCAAAGGCCCACCATGTCAAGCAAGTACGTTGTTCGTTACACACCTCAATGATGCATCATCAAAAAATTTTTACAGGCTGAGAGAAAAATGAATCTAGATTCTCCTAGGGTGGAAGAGAATCAACAACAAGGTGGTAGTTCTCTACCTCCAAGCCTGCAAGAGAGTACGGATGCTGTAAAGTCATCATCGACGAGTACCAAAGTTGTCCCTTCATCTACCAATACCGTCAAAAAGGAAGGAAAGAAATGGGATAAGAATGGATTTGGATTTCCTAAATTACCTCTTGGAATTAAATATAAGGAAATTATTATATTCCTGTGTTGGATTGCTGCTATTGGTTTCACAATATGGTTTATTTATGATGTGGTGAATCATTACCTTCATGCCTTACACAATCCAATAACTGCACTCTCTCTAGTAGAACACATTCCGATGGCTTTTCCTGCCATTACTGTTTGTAATTATAATGCCTTAAAACACTGCGATACTTGTGGCCTCACTTTGGAACATGCAACTAGAGTATTAGACAATGGATCCATTGTTGATTATGAGACTCATTATGAATCAACTGTGATTGGTGATTTCCATTGCATTGTCATTAATAATGATACTCATCATCCAATTCCAGAAGCTACTCTAACTGGATATGGAGCTTCCTATTCTCTCTTTTTTAAAGTGCCAAAGATGCCTTCCAACACTTACTCTAGGTATGGATTACAAATATCCTTTCACAAACAGGGCACAGTTCCTGATGTTCTTTCGGAGACTAATTTTGCCATGGCAGGAGTGGACAATTTCTTCATCCTTACCAAGTATCACACCAAATATTTAGATACTCATGAATCAAGCAGTTCAAGTGAAAGTGGATCAGCAACAACTACGCACTCAATTCGATCAGCAGAATCGTCAGGGGGAGATAGTTCAAGCAGTAGTAGTACATCAAAAGGTGAAGAAATGAGATGGGTAAGTTTATTTTCACTACCAATCATATAATTCAATATTTTTGTGAAACATATTTAGAAAGCATCCATGGCCTCGATTGGATTGACTGAACAAGAGGAAGATATCATTGTTGTCTCATTTGCTTATGCAACTCTGAACCAATACGAAATTGAAGAAATGTCATCAACAAATATAGAAACAGTATTGGGTGAAATTGGAGCAATTATTGGTGTGTTGGCTGGATTGGATGTAATGAAGATTATTAGAGGTTTCATTGAAATTCCATTTGCAATTCCTTACAAATCATTGAGACCAATTTGGGAGGTTTTCAATTAATAAAGTAGTTTCAATTTATAATATTTTAAACCATTTACTTCGTTCCTTTACCACCTTCCCTTGTTGAAAATCTTCCAAACATTCATCAAAGTCTTCTTTTTAAATGAATATCCAAGTTCAATGACAGCATTGAAGAACTTTAAACCATCAATACCCTAAAGATGTTCATTCATTAATATTTAATATTTCAAAATTGAAACTTACCATTAAGGCTACCAAGATAGCACTGATTTCACCCAGAATCTTTTCAATGGTTGCAGTTCTAACTTCCTTATTTTTAGATTCATTCAAAGTTCCATAAGAGAAGGAAATAACAATGAGCCCTTCAACTTTCTTTGCTAGGGCAATGGAAGATCTTTGAAATGACTATTATAATTATAAGCTATTGAATTATTTGAAACAACTTACCCATCTAACACTTTCTAAATTTGGTTCTTCTTTTGTGGCTTTCACTCTCTGAGTTCTAACCTTACTAAGAACAAAGCTATTGTCAGCCTCTTCCAAACAAAAGTTTGTCTCTGCAAAAACATCAGGAGTTGTTCCTGGTTCATGGAATGATACTTGAAGTCCGTATCTATTATTTCTATCGGTAGCCATCTTTGGAACGTGAAAATACAAAGAATATGAGCCCGAATAACCAATTTCTTCAGCAGCATGAAGTGCCGAATTATTGTTGAAAGTAATGCATCTGAATAATCCTCCAACACCAGCATCAATTTCCACATACTTGTTTGGAATGGTAGCCTCCTCTGGTGTTCCGGTTGATGCATTCACTGAATAAGTTTTGTGAAGGGAAAGACCACATGTTGTACAATCGATTAGAGCATTAAAGTTACACACTGTTACGGCTGGATAGGGAATACTTTCATACTTCTGGTACGACATGGAAGTTACCGGTAAGGCAACCAAATAAACTTCCACACTGTCTACCACGTACCAAATGAAAATACCAATACACAATAACCAGAAAAATATGGTAATTATTAACTTGATAATTGTCGTGATAGGAAGACATTTTCCTTCCTCCTCCTTACTACGTTTTTCCTTAGCTTTTTTTTGATGATCCTTATTTGCAACTGAGTGATTTTCTGTTGTTTCAATTTGACTCATTTTTTCATCCTGCTTTCACAAACTGTTTGTGTCGTTGAAAGGAAGAGGAAATATATTTGGCTTGCTATTTTTTATGAGCTGATGTAATACCTTCTATCTCCATTAATTTAAAGGAATATAATAGTAAAGTATCACAAACATTAAAAGTAAAGTATCCAATAGGAACAGAGGGTTAATGGATGAATGACATGCTATTCGTGATGTTTCAACATCACCATGATTTTCACAAATTATGCTACAAGACTCGAAATTATTAATATAATAAACATTATGAATTGTTGTTTTATTGTTGTTTGATTTGAGCCCGATTGCATGCAAATATAGAAACTTGGTAAATTGACAACATGACAAAAATCTGATAATAAATATGATGTTTATTATTATCTATTTAAATAGTAGTACTAAAAGACATGATTCAAGTTGGTGAAGTGCATGTTGAGTTATGGTCCAAGTACTTTCAAAATTCGCAGAAATATTTCATGATCCCTATCATAACTTGATCAAAATGGATCAGAGAAAGTTCTCCTACTATTGACCATTCCGAACAGTCTGGTAAAATTAATATTAATATTAATATTTTTGTAAACCTGTTTGAATGGATGATGGACAGACACAGAGTAATTGTATACTATTTTAGAAGGTTCTATTCCATTTTGACAATATGAACAAAAATCCCATTCTTGAGGCAAACCTTGGAATGGTTCGTCATTTGGATCCTTAATGTGCTTTAAGCAATTCTTACAGTTAACAAATTTTCCTCCAAAATGGATAGCGTGAAACTCTACTAAGGTCACAGTCGGAAACTGATGACTCGGTCGATATATTCAGCAAGGATGAATTTAGTGATGTTTTAATGTTTTCAGAATTGATGGTAGTTAGGTAACTAATCAAGTTCTCCCAAATAAAATTAGAGTTTCTTTCCAGTTGTTGTGTGCCATAATTATCGCACGATGAGCTGTGCCAATTTTATTCCTTTCCATAAAAGTCGCACCGTAGTGTCATTCCAAATTTATACCAATAAACAAAGTTTAGAAATGTTATCATCTGCTACTTTTATTGTGTGGAAAGGTGACTTTAGGATTGCCCTTAGAACCTAACCATCAGAAATCCAACATGAATAGGACCTAAATTGTTTGGTCTTGAAGATTGTACTCTTTCTACCTCATTTCCGTTCAGATAGTGTCCAAAATCTATGTGGCTCTTCCAAATAATCATAGCATGAATCCCTCCTCATTTCATTTAAAGAGGAATTATAATTATTTGGTGAATTACCTCTGGATATTTCTCAAAATTTCAAAATCTCGAATACACCATAAAACAGCAAACAATGAATAGAGTATCAACTATGTATTGCTTACATCCTTCCTATATACTTTTCATCATAGGAGACAATGTAGGTGATGTGAAATTTAATTAAAAACAGAAAAATCAAAATCTTCATGGTTTCAACGAAACAAGACGAAATAATTGATATGGTACATCTACAATAGTACTAATAAAAGTTTATTAGGATTCAGAGTTGATTTATTTGGGTTATTTAAGAGATTACTTAGTGAAGATTCATATCATTGATTATATTTCTTATCATCTATTAATGATGTAAATTTGATGGTTTCATTTCTTATATTGATAGATATATAAAGGTCAGGTCAGTATCAACTTTTGAATTATGGACTTTTAGAAGTCAAATGTTTGGGACGTGAATCTACTCATTAGATTGAATAGGTATTGCTAATAAAGGAACATTTCATTGATTTATTGATTATAACGGTCAAATTGAGTTGAATGGAAGTGAATCACATGTTGATTGATCGTGGATGGGTAGTTTCGCCACGAAGTGGTGCAACTACCAACCTTTGTAGATTGAATCAGGTTGATTTGCATGCAATATGAATAAGTAACATTATCAAGAGTGATTATTCACCAATTCAATGATCAATATTCAATAATCGGTTTGATTTCAATCAATAGCTTGATCAACAAGCATTGAATTAATATTCCAGTAATTAACGGCAGTCTATTTATTTAATCAAAGACCATATATAGTAGCTTGACTTTTATGATATGGAAACTATCTAGATGTGTTCTATATTGAATAATCTATTTGAAAATGAGAAGAATTAACTCTTCTATTGAGTTTTATTGGTATTGCAAGGTATTACGATTATAATAATCTACACAGAAATCACACTTGAAATATAAACTGCACTAAAATGTATGAGAAACATAATGGTGGTGGAATAAATCAATAACTCGTTGAAATGACTGAGATGGAATGTAAACTATGGTCTATTTGTTATGTAATGGTGACTAGACAGTGTCAATTTCATCAAATTATTTCAAACTGATTACAATCAATAAAAACCCGTTCCATACATCAAACATGTCATATAGAATGAGTTTCAATATTTAATATTGTGAACTGACTCTGTTGGATACCAACTCTATAAATATAACAAGATGAAAAGTGTCAACATTCAATTACACATGCATGTAACTATGGAGAATCATCATTATATCATCTAGATAGGTAATATTTGGGTTTGGATTAGAGTTGTTTTGATTTGTTACTTCGGTGGCACCATGGTCTTTATGATCTAATATAGAGTCTTTAAGTGAATCTTGGGCTTTTGGAAAGGTTTTTCAGTAAAGTTTTAAAAAAAGTATATACTTTCTATCTAGATATCGAGATTTGGTGTATTTGTTGTTTGCGTTGTTATTTGGAAAGTGGTAAAGATTTCGATATTATTGGATTCTTAGATTCGGTTTCCATTCGAAATTGATTGAAGATTCGCTAAGATTCGAATCTTTTTCCGCAAATAAGAATCTTTTCCGGTATGAGATTGAATATTCAATTAGCTTTAGGTTTTTAGGTTTAGATTCTTGGGTTTTCGGACAAATAAATTTAACACTACAAGAAAGACAAGTAAGAAAGCTGCTCTATTTTGGCGTATAATTTTTAAGATTACTTTTCAAAGTAAATCGATTTTATCTACGTTAAAATATTGTGTTATGGATTGGTTGCAACTTTAAGATATTGAACTATGAATATGAAACTGTTCCAGATTGTTATCCACATAAAGAGGAGTGTATTCATATTTTACACTAATATGATATTTTGCAAAATGAATGGGATGGAGTGTGATCTTTGTGATGAAAGCTGACTTTTTGGAAGAATGATATTATTATCATACTGAATATAATTCTAACAGACTGTAAATGATACCATATAATTAATAAAGTGATTTAATATATATGGTAAAGTTATATATTGATTGAACCTACTTTCATTGAGATAGAGAGTTCACTAGGATATTAATACTGTTGACATTGAACATGAACCGATTGGTTGAATGAAAGTATCATGAATTGTTTCTAAACTTGTTTATATATACTTAAATGATGTCTAGATTATGTGATATCAATTTTTGATTTATTGCATGTAAATTGAGTGATTTGGAGTATAATCTATGATATCATGTCAAAAGTCCATAATAAAGTGATAGAGTTGACAACAGGACATTTACTGAACCAATATTTATAAAATTGATACCATATGCTAATTAGAGTGTCTACATATCATGATATCAATTTCAGTGAAAATGGAGTTGTTTCTGTACCTTTCAGATTTCCATCCATTCACTTGAAATATCACCATGTACTATCTACCGGATGTATTTCTTGAAATGAAAATATATAATTTGAAGAAAGTCCACTTTATTTGAGATGTTAAACATGATAGTATCATTTATTTTGATATTGGTAACTTTCCCTATAGTGTAATCCTTTATTGTCTTAATTGACCAAATTAGGTCAAGGAGAGATTTCAAAACATAAAATAAATGATATTTTCGAGATGTACTATTGATTTCCAATCGATTGATATGTATTTTGTTGATTGAGGATTTGGTTCTCTATATTCAAGACTTCCTCCTGATCCTCCCAAGTCAACCTTGATAAATCACTCTTTACCTTACTGAATTATGGATATTACCAA